>NW_027106548.1:824680-831342 GCF_000696795.3 Halyomorpha halys
AGTGTTGTAAAATAATAATTAAATAATTGACTTAATTTAAAACATAAAAGAACTTAAAATTATACTAATAATTTAAACATTCATAGAAACAATTTAAAACATATGTAAAAACTGAAACATAAAATATACATTAAAACTCAATTACTCAAGAAATATATATGGAATATAAATATAAACTTCTAAAATATCTAATAAAATAGAAAACATAAATTAACAAAATATAATAATAATATTTTTATTACAGAAAAATTAATTGTACAGTAATTAAGTCAACTCATAATTTTTATATTTTGTTTAAAAGTATATAATGAGTTAAAGTACATATGACCTTCAACAGCATTTGTTTTCCTTCGATTCCTATTAAAAGAGAATAATAGCTTTAATTATTTTGAAAAATAGAACATTTAAATGCCTTTGAATGTCCCACATTAACACGGATAATAAAATTATGAGTTTTGAAAGTTGTGAGCAGTTAATTTTAAAGTTTAACAGTTTCTATAAGACCATCAGGTCACTGTTTACTCAGTGAGTTTCAAAAGTTTCCAAATTTAACTGTTTTGAACAAAACCAGATAATTTACAATGTGATTTAATGTCCTGTTAACAAATCTTATAAATCTGTACTCAACATTTTCTAAGGCAGACATATGATATAAATAATGGTGAGAACACACTAAAGAGGAATATGCTGGTTTGGGCTGATTTCAAACAATTTAGGTGTCCCCTTGAGAATGATTTTTATCCACTTATTGTGAAAATTAAAATTGAAGAGGCATCGTATTAGGAATAAATAGTATGATTAAATGATATTATTTCTTGTTATCTGATATTTAAGTTAATATTTGTTTTATTAATTTTTTTTTCACTTTTAGACGAATAATAATAATTTTTTCATTAAATAAGTTGCCTCTCTAATTTTGTTGTAAACAATTATTTATTAATTATATTTATGGGCTAAAAAGAAATTTTTCACATAATATTGTGAAATTTCACTATATTTTTTTTCAATTTTTGCGACTAAAATCGATCTTTCTGTTGAATCTTCATTTATTACTGAATCAGCAATTTCTAAACAATATCAAAAATATATTTGTGAAATATTGTTAAGCTATTCTATTTACCAAATTATAAAAAAAAGAATTAATCAAATTGAAAAATTTAATAAACCAGGAAAAGAACTCATGACTATTAAAAAATATTTTAATTATAATTTTTAGACTTTATGTCAAACAATTATTTGAAAAAGAAATAACAAAACAAATTTTATATAATTTTTCAAGCTGTATTTTTTATAACAATTGCCGAAAAATATTTAACTTTTTTTTTCTCCGAAAATTGAAATCCCACCATTTGGTGCTCCAAGTGGCTTTTTATCCATATTTATGGATTTTTATGATAAAGATAGTATTTGATATACTAAAAAGGCTGCAAAATATTTATATTTTTCTTTAAAATAATTCTTTGTGTATAATGTTATGCTAATTTATGACTTGTATTATTTAATTTAAGTTATGAGTTCATTTTTCAGTATGTCTGGTCATGACTTAATATCTGAAACCTATTTAAAAGGAAATTAGACATTTTGTGGAATATATTGCAGCCTTTTTACCACAGGCATTTGAATCTAAATTGAATTTAAATTTAGTACATTTTTAAGGGGTTATATGTGCATCTCCTTAAAGCTTGTTCTATTTTGGAGCTTTGAGTCTTATAGTTATCTGAAAGTTAAAATTCAATATTACAAATGATTAGATAAATTTCAGATTATTATTAAATACACAAAAATAAAATATTAATTGGTAAGTAATTACTTTATTATAATGGGGCTATTTATTATTTTTCATAAGATTTGTTTTACTTTGTTATTTTTCACTAGTTTCTAACCTTGCTTCTTCTTCTATTCCTGGCATTCCTCTGAGGCGCCTGAAAAGAAGATGGCCTCGTGACCTTATATTGTAAAATGTTTTTAGAGTTCTACTACTGGGTAGTTTCTCTACATGCTGTATCATATCATTATCATTGTCATTAAGATCAAATTTGCTTGTTGTATTTTTTATACAGTTGTAAATATCAATAAATAAATAAAAAAAAAAAAAAAAAAAAGATAAATTATATGTCAACATTTCTAAATATCAATCATTGGTGATTGTAATAAGGTGTCATTATATAATATGGTTTAAAATATAGAAGCTTTCAGAAATTTTAAACTTGAATGAATTTCCAAAATATTTTTTTCTATGCTTACTGGTTTGCTATTAACCCTATATGCCAATGTACCTTAACTTACAATAACATTATCATTACAAAAATAATATTCTCACCTTGTAAAAATGCTCTAAACAATTCAATTAGCACTCATACAATTGCAAGACATCTCACCGAATGACCACAAATCCTCATTGTGTTGCATATCATTGAGTTATGAGTGACCTTTCTTGAATTAAATAATGTCTGATAGTTAAGAACAATTACAGTTATACAACTAGGCTCACACAGTTGTTATCTTTTTAAAATGTTTGACTAACACTTGGAAATAAACATCAATATGTGGCACGATGATTAAGATGTTTTAATCATTGTAAACTTTCATGAATGGTTGCAATTATTCTGCTACATAAACATGTCATGAGGAAAAAAATGAAATAAAAAAAGAGATTATTGTTTGTTAAGTTGTTTTGGGTTGTCCAGTTATTTGATAAATTAATCTCAAAATATATTTAAAAAGGAATTTTAATAATGATTTTTTTTTCTTTATCCATTTGATTGTTTCCATTTCAAGATAAAATAAAGTTCATTGGACATCCTTGAACTATAAAATAATTTCATTGCTCATTAGACAAAAATCAAAAATGGAAACAAGCAGCAATATAACAATGTGTTCAAATCTAATTGTCTGACTTATTTTGAATTAACCTTGTGTCATTTGCACAGAACCCCATATAATAAATATACCATCCAGCGTTAAGGAGTAAAAATATGTTTCATCTCTTTTTAGAAGACAGTTAATTGAAAGTTTCATATTGTTTACTTTTTTACATTATCTGAAAATAAAGTAAATAACAATATACTATAAACTCATATCTTCTATTATAACTTTATTATTAGAGAGTTTAATAATATATTAATTTATATTATTTTAATGTAAATAAATAGTATACAAATTGCCTATTGTAATTGATTGCCTGTAGAGCCAAATGAAAATATATATAAAACAAGTAAATGTGATAAGAGTTTTATTATAATGGCACAGTATAATCTTGCTGAGATTCTACCCATTGGTAGAACTCAAATAAAATTTCTCGAGTAGGAAGTTTCGAGGTTGCCTTCTTTTCATACGCCTAGGAGGATTTTTAGGTATAAAGAAGAAACAAGGTTAGAACCAAATAGGTTTGGATGGTTAGGGATTTTATCTTGGAAGGATTCCTATCTGGTTCAGGCCAAATAGGCAACATATGAAACAGGTCCTAATGTATGATTTTATTTGTGATAAAGTAAGGAGGATTGAGGATTTTATCCATGATTTTAGATTCGATGGTTTAGTGAAGTTTCAAAGCTCAATTCTATAAGTCCAAATGGGCCTTATTATGGTCGTGTTAATGTTTTTTTGTAATTAATCGAAAATTTAGACCATTTGTCCAGTAAGTGTTGTAATAATCATAATTGACAGGGAGTTTCCTGTCTTTTCAGTCTGGTGTGAGAATTCAAAGTCAATTGTTTGTCCAAATGTAGTCCTAGATAACGGATCTGTTTGACAGGTATCAGTGGGGTATTATTAAAGGATACGGTGAGGTAGGTCAAGGTTTATGATGAAGGGTAAAAGTGTTTTGATTGAGTTATACCATTCTTCAAGAGTTTTGATGTGAGATCGGAGAGTTTGGGATACAAATTGACGAGTTATTATTCACTCATAGCACACATGTGTCATCTGTTTAGCCAGCCACTGATTCAAATAATAATTAACAATTTGAACTTGATTAAACAAATTATACAATAATTAAAACTGAGTTGATAAATAGCCATTAAAAACAAGTTTGTAATTGTTCAAATACTAAATGAAGGATCGGTTAGTGTATTAACAATAAGTTGATAGTTGACCGTGGATAATATATATGAAGAGAAGGTGGTTGAGAATGTGGTCAGAGAATAACACAAATAATTTGAAATAACATATTTAACAGTGCCAACGTTAAGAATTTCAGGACTTCACAGGGCTAGGAACCAAAAACAATATAACAACCATAATGATTGAATGGAAGTACAAAATAACAAGAAACGTAACAAGATAACAGATAATATTGGCTCATAAGTAGCATTGGAGAAAATTTATAGTGGCATATTACAAGATGAAACTGTATGGGAATATAATAATATTAAAATTAAGAATGAAAAAGAAAAAAATTATTAAATAAACTAAGTAAATACACGTAAAAATTGAAGAAAACCTTATTTGTGATAAATTAAATACGTAAGAAGAATGTCAAATTTAAAGAAGTGAGTTTAAAGTTATATGAGCTAAGAGTAGTGAGTAGTACAAATAATATGTGGTGAACATAACTCATAAAGTGACTTAGGAAGAAACAATTATGTTCAACAGCTGTAGAAAAAATCATTACTTTGACAGTAGTATACAGAAACAAAAGAACATAAGTGAAAACTTTAAACTGCAAGATATATGTAAAGGAGCCTCTATATGTTTGCCACACAATGGTAAATTCACAAATGCCATTGTGTAGACAGGTTATTTGAATTAGCTGATTCAAGTTGGTCCGAATTTGTG
The DNA here is from genome assembly GCF_000696795.3 of Halyomorpha halys. NCBI lineage: Eukaryota > Metazoa > Arthropoda > Insecta > Hemiptera > Pentatomidae > Halyomorpha > Halyomorpha halys. The sequence goes on from NW_027106548.1 coordinate 829,457, forward strand.
CCCCAAATCAATCAAAGAGGACTTGCACCGCATCCACATGTTTGTGATTAGTTAGCTCTGTTATAGAACTAGTTAACTCTGTTATAGAACTAGTCAGCTCTGTTATAGAAATCGTTAGCTCTGTAATAGAACTAGTTAGCTCTGTTATAGAACTAGTTAGCTCTTTTATACAACTAGTCAGCTCTGTTATACAACTAGTCAGCTCTGTTATAGAACTACCAGCAGATGAATATTTGTGCTCTCTGTGTTTCAATTAATTGCAGAATTTCCCCAAACATCGTATTCAATTATTAATTCTTATTTTTGATTGTATGTCTTAAAATTCTATCGATTTAGAGTGTGACCTTGTTTCAAATCGTGCCAATTAATTTTAGCAGTTTATTACTGATTTAACATAGCACAAATATGTATTTATGAAGGTATTATATGCCTAGGTAATTAAATTAAAAGTTTCTGATAAAAAATTTTGAAGAAAGGTTAAATTAATAGGTTATGTAGTACTATTTATAGTTAATTAATGTATAATTTATTAATTTTTATCATCTACTACCTACTTGCACATTACTAATATTTACGTTTTATTTCATTTCTTCTATCTTTATTTTGTTACTTTTTGTAATGAAATGGAGTAATAAATCAAATGTCATTGTCGAAAAAATTCCAAAGAACAAAACAAGCGCGTGGATACCGACCTTTGTTAACCAAGCATTTGTACAAGTTATGGATTTGCGGCAAGTAACAAACGTGTAGATCCAGCAAATCATAAAAAAAAAAAAAAAAATAAATAAAAAAAAATTGAAATGGATTGTATTGTAATGTGGTCCTTAATGTTTTTTCTTTATTATTTGTATTGGCATTTAATAATTAAAAATGAATTTCACTAAAAAAACAAACGATTACTATAAATGTTGCAATAGAAAATACAAAGTTACGATGGTATAGAAATCTTGCATCAATTAAAACTCTTAAAATTATTGACTCTAACAATATATGTAGGTTTGAAGTGAGAAACGCATTTTATAAGGCTATATATGGTGATAAGTTTTAAGTGATTAGTAAAGATATCATTAGTTTTTTTTTTATTACAAATAACAAGAACAATTATATGAAATCATTAGCTTTTCATTTTAGAGATAAAAATTCAAGGACAGTTTTATTGCTGTCGTTGGTTAATTCGTATGATAATAACAATTAAAACATCGAAAATCAAAGATCGATGTTACTTTGTTTATGATATACCAAAGAGGATCCAAATAACATTTTTAGGCGTAGGCGCAGATTTTTTTTTTATTTCTCTTAATTCTATTCAACAATCAGTGGTTGAGCCATCATTTTGAAAAATACCTTCTGGGTTAAAGAAGAAAAATACATATTTCTTTAACTCAGTGAATCAATGAGCCATTAACTGGTCTCCAATATCAGATAGGTTTTATCCTCATTGAAATAGTCTAATAGGAATAGTCACTGAAATAGTCTCGGCTTAAATGCAGAATTTTGCAAAAAAAATCATGTTAAGTAGCATTAATTTTGTTTATTTGAAAAAAATATAAACAGTTCTTTTTCTTAGCAATAATAATGTATAAATATAAAATATTAAATAATTTTATGAATAATTAAAAGAGAAAAAAATGAAAAATTGATAAATTCGATTTGAGCGGGAAATGCCGAGACCGCACGATCTTTCCGAATCGTATAGCTTCGTTATCTTTTGTCAAACTGTTCTTGGCAGGAACAAAATTTATATCTGTTATTTTCATAAAAATACAATCTTTTGTTTATAATATTCGTCTTTTTTGGTCTTAATAATTTTTATTTTCCAAAAAATCGCTAAATAAAGCTATAACTTGAACAGGAGCACACTGACCTACTATAGCTATAACTTGAAC
>NW_027106548.1:836696-860606 GCF_000696795.3 Halyomorpha halys
TTTAATTTGAGTGCTAGTAGACATCTATACATCACATAGTTCCTGAGATACTTTACTAAAATAAATTCACTAACTACTGATTTTTCGTAATTTCTTACAAAACTGTGTCTCGAGAACTATTGAACGTAAAGAGCTCTATTAGGAATCATATTTTATTAAATTTACTTCACTTTAAATGATGTTCTATTGTTGTTGGTAGTTTCAATAATCCGAATGGAAAATTAATTTTATTAATTTTGAAGCAGCCCCTATTTTTTATTCCCCTTAATTATGCTTGGAAGATTATCAATTTTGACTCGTAAGAATACAGTGTTATTATTTAAGTAATCACAATTGGGATGAAATATTTACTTTTTTCTTCCCTTGGGCTTTTCTACATTTCTGCCTAAACTGACGCGTGACCTCTCCAATTATCGAACCCACTCATCTTTGTTTACCCTCCCTACTCCTCAACTCTATTAACGAAGGTAGCATACCGCGAGGTCAGCCGCTGCTACATCTGCCAAAGGTAAACTCTCATTTACCCAATAAGTAAATTAAAATTACTCAATAAGTGGTTAATATTGAAATAATAATAGAAACACAAATTCTTCTCATCCTATATCCTGAAAATATTTTAATACCTCTTAGACATTTCGGCCTTAGGCTATTATCAAGGAGACAACCAAAAAATTGTTTTAACATTATTAACATATAATTCCCTCGCAACTAAGATTTCATATAACATACTTTATAATCGATTAGTCACACTTACTAGTTAACCAAACAAATAAACAATTTATGAAAATATATTATGTGAGAAACTGATTAAAATAATTGTTGCACTTTCTTGATATGGTTCATTGATACGAATGAAAATGAGAGTAATAACATTCATTTAGAAACCAGCATATACAAAAAAAAATCTATATCACTACAATCCATGAAAGATGAGGGGCGCAGAACTTTGTACGGAGTACTGTTACAAACAGTTGTATAAAGAGGGGATTTGGTCAAAATCACGCTCGACGATATTTATCCAATTAAGAGTTCCCACTTTATGAGCCTGGGTGGACCCCAGATGACTGCAGAGCCCACAGGGAGGACTCACGGCTGTTGTAAAGCAGAAAATAATTAATAAAATAGCAAAAAAAAAATTGGCCCTCTGCGGACTTGATACTTTTCCAGCACCTTTGTCCGTCATATTAGATTTCTTTTTCTTCCTCATTATATAAAATTTAACGGTTGGGTTCTGAGTCCTGGCAGTTTTGCATTGATTATATTTAGAAATATTAGGAAGTTGCTCTCACCGCCCTTTCTAGAAGCCACAGATATCACAGAGGCAACAACTGCCTCTTGAACTGGTGCTCTTGTCCTCAGAACCAATACCATCTGACCTACTTCTATCTTTTTTTCTTATTTTTATTCCTCTTTTTCATTCAAGATATCATAAAATATATAGTTCTTGTGTTATTTGCAAATACAATTTACTTTTAGTCATAACTTTTTCTGGTGATTTTTTCTACACACTCAAGTTAAAAGGCTTAATTTAGTTAACTTTAATCTTGAATCATTTTGAAATTACACATAATAACCTCCCTACCCATTTTACTCCTTAGGTCATTCAAACAAAAAAAAAATATATGTATATATAGTTGACCGTAAAAATTGATATATAGGAAGATGCTCAGGGTTGCAGTCACAAGTGAAACAAAAACAGTTTACAACTATTTTATTTTCCAACGTTTCGCCCCACTTTGCAGGGCTTCATCAGGGCTAAAAAGATACGAAATGATACAATGATAAGATAAAATGATAGAAATAAAAATAAAAAGATACAATGAAAAGAATAAAAAAACAAGTAACAAAGGCAAGAGTAAAAGTTGTAAAAGTAAAAAAAAAAATAATTAGAATAAAATCCATCAATGACTTTAAAACAAAAACCTCCTGTGATGTATTAACCTTAACCACCTTTATTCTTCAGCACTTAAACTCCAGATTTATTCTTTATTTTATGCGCAACTTATTTTTCTATCCTATAAAAGCAATCACTAAAAAAAAAATCAAAAAAAAAATCAGCCCAATGAATATAAACCACGAGACAGTGAATTAGCAACCTCCTTACTTATCTTCAGTATAAAAATCAAACTTTTCAAAAGATACTTCTTTTATTTACTCTATATTAGCACATATGATGGGCTTTGATATTCTCAATATGTTTTAGAAATGGATAAAGAGGTCCTGGAGGTAGTCCTAAAGAAATTGGCAAAGGAATCCAGAGTTGCCTCAATTCTAGATGTGGAAGCCGTACCTGCATTGCCCAAAGGAGAAAACTATACGTCCGCCATATTGAGAGTAACAGCCAAAGTGATCTTGGGAAATGGGAGGAAGGCCAAGAAATCCTTCATCATGAAAAAAATCATTACTGAAGGAAAAGGTGGAGAATTCATGAAGGAGTTCAACGTAGCTCGACAAGAAACCCATGTAAGCATAGAATTAGAACATGAAGTAGGAGTGTTATTTGTGCTTCTCTTTAACCAATCCTTATGCCTTACAGTATCCGGATAGCCTTGATTCTTATCTTAAACCTTTCTTTATCCATTTCCAACTTCTTGACTTCATCTAGAGTGATTTATTTGTTTCTTGCCCCAGTTACATCATCAAATGCCCCAAGAGATCTAGGAAGGTGAGGTGAATCTGTTTATCTCTTCCAAAAAATGAATCGCTTATACAGCAAAGTATGAAAAGATTATTATTTGTAAGTGTATTATTTGAAAAACTGAAATTGCTAGAACTAAACTATGAATGATAGGACATGCATTTGTGTAAATTACTTTCTTAATAATATTGGCAACTTCAAATATTACTTAGACTAATATTATACTTTCAGGTTTATACTGCAATACTTAAACAAATGAGCTACCTAATGGAAGAATTCGAAGACACTGATGAACCTCTTTGGTGTAACTTCGTGCACTACGATCCAAGCTCATCTTGTATCCTGCTAGAAGATCTAAAAGTGAATAAAAGACTTTTTCTTGTAGTGGAATAATATAACTTTAAGCTTAACTTTTCTAATGTGTATTTTTGATATTTAGGCAAGTGGTTACAGCTGTGTTCCTAGGCAGGAAAGTCTGGACTTGGACCATGCCATCCTCGCTCTCAGAGGTCTGGGAAGGTACCATGGAATGGCCAAGGTACTGGAACAAAGAGGAATCATCTCCAATGACAATAAGCCTAATGAATTTTTCAAAGACTTAAACCTTATCAGATGCATTCCTTATGCTGGCATTTTAAATGTTTCTAAGGCTATAAAGAGCTGGGGGTCTGATTGGTAAGTTTTGAAATTCATCATAACAGACATTTATTTGTAAATAAACATATTTAGACAAAGCAACAATTCTATGTATAAAAATCAATAATTTTTTGTTACATACTTTATGCACCGCCGTTCCGATACTGTTCATACCATTGTGATGGGGCTTTATGCACCGCTATACCGATACTGACAACGGACAACGAAACCAAAAAAAAAAATCATTGAATTCTGACAATTACCAGCTAAGATACAGCCTATTGAACCTTTACTCATTATTTAAAAAAGTAGAATTTAGGAACTTTAACTTTTGTTTATTTTTTCTTGATAACTTGAAAGCTGTACACTGTCTCTCTAGTTATGAAATATCATGACAATATATTGATTGTTAATAAATATACTACTTTGCAGGGAAGAGGCATCAAATAAACTGAAGATACCATTTGAGCCATTCGCTGAAAAGTGGCGCAGTATGGGACAAGTTCCAACTGATACAGAATTTATAGTTCTCAACCATGGTGACTGCTGGTCAAACAATATGATGTTCAAATATGACTTTCAGAAGCGACCAATAATAGTGAAGTAAGGGGCATATACAAATTTAAATCCCATTGATTTAAAGTTTTGAAAAAACTACTAGTCTTTGAAGTTGTGTATTTTGAGAAGATAAATTTTTAAATTACTTAAAAAATTAATAGTAAAGAGTTGAGGAGAAAAATGTGTTAAATAGAAATACCTACTTTAAAATTGGTAAACACTTCTGTATCCGAAAATATTCTAGAATATATAATGTAAAATCCTTTTTCTGAACACTTGCTACCAGTCTAACAACTTAATACATTTCATAATGATTGCAAAATATTCCTATTGGTTAAAATGGTCAACTTCATTAACAAAATAAGATAAATAATTAACCACAAACAATAACTTACTATCTTAATTTATATGATAGCAAAAAGTCCTATTTTGGGTAACTTTATTAGGATATAATTTGAAAAAACAGTAAACTCATCTGTGGCTAAAGACTTTAATATCTTGAAAGTAACTTTCTTATCCTTATTTTTAATTCATTATCAATGGCACTTTAGTTATAGAGTTTCTTCTCTTCCTCCTGAAATAGATATGTATAAATCTAAAAATTAAAAACTTCAAAAGTATATTATTAATTGATAAACTTGATTGAAATTGATATAATGAAGAATAAACTTTGATTATTAATATTTTTTTTCAGGTTTTTGGACTTTCAAAACCCTAATTACAACACATCATGTATGGATGTTACTAATGTATTATACCTTGGTATCAAGCCTACTGTACGTCGAAGCAACTACAAACTCCTGCTGCAGACTTACCACGACTCCTTGGTGAGGTCATTGGACAAGTTTGGTTTCACTGGTACTAAACCCACACTTGAACAAATAACTGCTTCAATGAAGCGCCTAGAGGCCTTTGGACTGTCTATTTTCATTGCTATTTATGCTGGGCTTGTTGGATTATCAACAGAACCTTTTAACATGGAGAAGCTTCTAACAACAAATGGAGAAGAAGGGTTCAACGAAGACGTTCTAAGAGAACCTGGGATGATAGAAAAACTGGGACCAGATATACTCGACTTTGTTGAAAGATACGCTCCTACATTTCACTGAATTAAGATGTTGTATCAAACAGATAAACTTCACTATTTTGCAATCATCATTAACCTGTGATTTTATATCGATGAACATTGTTGGCCGTTAGGATATAAATCTATATCCTAACGGCCAACAAGGTTCATATTTTTATATCGATGAACATTGTAGCTGTTCATTATGCCGCTAATAGGTTAAAACACCTTTAGTGATCTGAGGAAATAGTTCACCAGGTCTTGGTAAACTTCATCATAACCATGATATTAAAGAAAAGTATTTTTTATTAAATAATATTATGATTTGTACTGCTTTAATATTTTTTGTCTGTAAATATGTATTTGACTTTCGCTTAGAATAAAATGATAAAATGAACATTATCTGATTTATACTTAAAATACCTCCCAGCATCAATTGCGGTTTACTTTTACCTGTTAATCATAGAAAAGTCCCTTTTCTCAGGCTCTCCCGAAATTACTACTGTCGTAGCTCAGTTCCTCCCGAAATTACTACTGTAGTAGCTCAGTCCCTCCCGAGATTACTACTGTAGTAGCTCAGTCCCTCCCGAGATTACTACTGTAGTAGCTCAGTCCCTCCCGAGATTACTACTGTAGTAGTTCGATCCCTCCCGAGATTGCTACTGTAGTAGTTCAATCCCTCCCGAGATTACTACTGTAGTAGTTCAATCCCTCCCAAGATTATTACTGTAGTAGCTCAGTCCCTCCCGAGATTATTACTGTAGTACCCTCCCGAGATTATTACTGTAGTAGTTCAATCCCTCTCAAGATTGCTACTGTAGTAGCTTAGTTCCTCCCGAAATTACTACTGTAGTAGCTCAGTCCCTCCTGAGATTACTACTGTAGTAGCTCAGTCCCTCCCGAGATTACTACTGTAGTAGTTCAATCCCTCCCAAGATTATTACTGTAGTAGCTCAGTCCCTCCCTGTGAATACTACTGTAGTAGCTCAGTTCCTCCCAAGATTACTACTGTAGTAGTTCAATCCCTCCCGAGATTACTACTGTAGTAGTTCAATCCCTCCTGAGATTATTACCGTAGTAGTTCAATCCCTCCCGAGATTGCTACTGTAGTAGCACAGTCCCTCCCGAGAATACTACTGTAGTAGCTCAGTCCCTCCCGAGATTGCTACTGTAATAGCTCAGTCCCTCTCGAGATTACTACTGTGGTAGCTTAGTTGCTTTAAAATAACTCATTTACAGAACCTTAGAATTATATATTTTGAACTGATCATCAGGTCTTCATCAGGGAGTTTTTAATACAGATTCTGCCAAAACGTTTTTCTCATTTAATACTTAATGCGTCTAATTTTATTCCTGGCCTTAAGTTTCCATCCAAGATCCAGACTTTCCATTTATATTTCTGCTGTTTCAGTCCGAGGGCTCATTCTGTTGCTGAATGATCTCGCCCCTCAATGACTGCAAACACATCCCTCTGTTTTTTTGTACCCAGCCTTGTGGTTCCTTAAGATTCATTCCTTAGCCCACTGCTGATTGTGGTCGAGATTCAAAGTTCATTGAGGGTCCCGATTCAAGTCCTTAAGAAATTAAAAAACAAAACAATTATGAAATTCAAATCACCTGTTACATTCAGTAATAATAGAAAGTTCCCTTCTATCAATATATATTTTGTAATAATTTAAAATTATTAAAATAAAATTAAAAATAATTTTAATCGTTATTTAAACTAAATTCAAATATAAAGGAGATAGCTAGGGTTTAAATTTAAAAAGTTTAATATCAAATGGATAATAGAATTTTACTATATAAAAAACTCTTAATCTCAGGGCAGGTTGCTAGGCAATCAGAAAACAGACACTTATTATAATTATACTTAATTAAATTAATAACTCTTTTACAAATACATTTAAATTTAGGTATAACAAAACTAACCAAGTTCACAATCTTCTTTTTTCTATAATGCTATGTACTACTCAAAATGGCTTCCTCTTTCTCCTAACAATGGCTTCCAAACTTTCTTGTTCCCAGCCGATGGACGTCTTCTCCTCAAACAATCCAAACTCAGAGTATTTTCCTTCTTGGTTGTCTTCCTTTTTAAAACTGTCCACTCTTGCTGGACAGAAATTGATGAGGACCTCCTCATCTTGGAAACATCCTTTCAAATGCGCGCCCAAACAACGAATGCTCATCTCCTCTCCTCTATCTTCGATGTTTACTGATCAATCCAAAAATAATCGATTGTGTTACAATCGCTCCGCTTTACTTGCTATGGTTTGTGATGCGAACAGTCTATTGACAATTGTTATGTTTTTCTATTTCTTCTTTGATTTTTCTTTTTCTATAATTACTGTATAGAAACAACAAAGGTTGAAAAACTTCAATCCATCTTAACACAACCAACCCAACGAACACTTGGGAAGGACGCCCACCGCCATCTTTCTTGTTTTGAAACAGCGTATTTCTTTTAGACAAAGAAAACTGGTTAGCTTGCTTTTTGATTTAAAATAACAAATAACAATATTAAAATGATACATAAAATAAAACATATTAAAAACCCTTTATACATCAAAATATACTATTTACTAAAAAAGGGCATATTACAATATATATATATATATGTGTGTGTGTGTGTGTGCAAGTATAACATTGAATTATAAATGGCATCCAAACAGGGACTTGAACCCTTAGTCATGACCGACGGGTCACTGTTAGTGTCAAAGGGATGACTCCACAAAATTGGATACATACATTTTATAATTAAGATGAAAGGAATATGGTCCGGGTGCGGTCAAGAAAAACTCATTTTAGTTTTGACTGCCGTCAAAATAGCCCTGAAGAAGCCCTGCAACGTGGGGCGAAACGTTGGCTCATTAAATTAGTATATTTCTACTATTTGAGTTTTTCTTGACCGCACCCGGACCATATTCCTTTCATCTTTACACACGGTCAATCAATAATCTTCCATTTTATAATTAAATTTTTAAATGTTTCCTTTTAATTTCTCCACAAAATTAATTATTTACGTTTATATTTGTTACTACAAACGGTAAATCAGCAATCTTCCAATTTATATTTATTGTTTGTTTCAATGACTTTGCACATTATCTAATTAATAACTAAAACAATACTAAACAAATTTGGCTCTATACTTAATCTAACTCAGGGAGGTAAAGGCCGTACAGGTTGGGGCGTGGGGCTCAGTTCGGGACGTTATGTGTTCAATTCCCATATAGGGCAGTTAATATTTATTTTTTGGTGGTTCCGAGAAATGAATCTTGACGGAGTGGAGGGGATCCTCACCTTGGTTAGAGCGAGGCGGCAACTCGCAACCCTGGTAGCCTCCAGGGGTTGGGAAAGAGGCTAGCCAAGCTACAACCCCCACCAGATACCAATACCACTAGCCGGGCTAGTCCCCCACCAGATACCAATAACACTAGACTGCCACTAGCTGGGCTATAACCCCCCATCAGATACCAACACCACTAGCCGGGCTATTCCCCCCACCAGATACCAATACCACTAGCCAGGCTATAACCCCCCACCAGATACCAATACCACTAGCTGGGCTATAACCTCCCACCAGATACCAATACCACAAGCTGGGCTATAACCCCCCACCAGATACCAATACCACTAGACTGCCACTAGCCGGACTAGTCCCCCACCAGATACCAATACCACTAGACTGCCACTAGCCGGGCTAGTCCTCTCACCAGATACCAATACTACTAGACTGCCACTAGCCGGACTAGTCCCCCACCAGATACCAATACTACTAGACTGCCACTAGCCGGGCTAGTCCTCTCACCAGATACCAATACCACTAGCCAGGCTACGACCCCCCACCAGATACCAATACCACTAGCCATTTTTTTTATTATGATCAAAGTTTTAAATTTAATGTATTCTATTATTTAACAAGCTTTAATTATACCTTTCATTGGGAAAAATCAAATGAATAATGTTTTTAATGTTGCAATTCATTATATAAAGAAAAAAACGGAATGAGCAAATACTTTCCCTCCCCCACTGTAATGGCTGCGCTGCTTCAAGGACGCCATTAGCCTGGGAACTGTGGCAGTGTTGGCTTCGTTCTGCTGGAGTAGCTATCCATCGAGGGTAAGGTAGGAGAGTATACCACAATAATATTAATGTAGTTTTATTTAGAATACGACATTATTGAGGAAATGTAATGAAGTAAACATTTTACAAATGCAATATGTCTAGATATTAAATAAAATTTATAAAATGTTTAGTTACGTGTAACAGTCTTGCCACCTTCTTTAAAAAATGGTCTGTAGTGGAGGGAGGGGGAGTAAGTTAAATAATTCAATTGTGTAAAAGTTATTAAAAAGAAAATACATCCAAATAAAAACAAAAAATACATTTATGCAGACGTAAGGAACTAAAAGTAGCTGCTAACACAATTTGATATAATTATTTTTTTTTATAATACTAAAAGTTAGGTACATATCTTCCTGTTGAATATCATTATAAATAGGAATCGACAATAAAAAAAGTTAAAAATACTATAAAAGTTAAGACACAATATTGAAATAAATAACACTTACTTATTAGGTGTGTCGGTATGGAACAGTGTTACCTTAAACTGGTATTTGGCCATTTTATTCGTTAATTAAAACGAATTTACTTCTGTTATTATTAATCAACTACCACTCTATTTAATTCATTGTTATATACATTTACAAATTTGTTTGTTTTATGTTTCCCGGAGCGATGGTTGTTATCTCTGTCATGTTTTTTTAAAACTCTGACGAAGGTCTGAAATTCAGTTCACAACGTTGGTACAAATAAATAAGTTTTTGTTTATTTGTGTTGTTTTTTTTCCCTGCTGACCATACCCTGACCATCTTCTCCTCAAAAAACATATTTAGTGGGACATCTGACATTATTTTAATATTCCATAAATTAAACCGTATACTAGAGTATATTTTCAATAACTCAAATAGCTCGAGGAGTCTTTAGGACGACCTCCGTAAAGAAAGTAACCCTAGTCTATGGCATTATATTTGAAATACATCGAATTCTAAATAGAATCAGAACTTTTTTTATCAGATGTGCTACTATTATTCTAGTATTATGCAAGTATTATTCTAAAGGGACTCGTCCCAGAATAAATAAACTATTATTATTTCGGCAAAGCAGCGATATCTTAAACCAATCCAATGATGTAACCAATGCTGTAAAAAAAATCTTTTTGGTTAAAACTGAAGGGCAAACCGAAAAACAAAACTTTCCCGAGAAGTACGGGACAAGTGACACCCTTGACCTGTAAACAAACCTCGTAATCAAGTTACAATTGTGAATAAAAATTAAATTTAAAATTTGTTGAAATTCTTTATGAGTTAACATTTACTTCTTCCTATTCCAAGAGCCCAGAGGAGACAAAAGTCAGCTATTTCACCCTAATTTTTTATTAATTTAATGAAAACTAGGGATAATTTCTGGTCAAATTTGATGAGTCTGCCAAGTATTAAAAAAAATGGCTGATAAAAAATGTAATAAAAAAATGGCTGATGTTTCTAAACCTTTAAAACAATTAATTTTTCATTCCATATCTTTAAAACTAACAATACTAAAGTCCTAATATAACATCGTTTAAAGTAGAGTAAATTTTCTAAAATATGAGCCCTATTAGAGCTGTTCAATAGTTTCCGAGATACAGTATTTTTAAAAAGAAAAATATCATAACGAAAAATCAGTAGTTAGTGAGTTTATTTTAGGAAACCTACATCTCAGGAACCATTAAACGTATAGACCATTAGACCATTAGACGTACAGGCCCCTGTTTCATAATAAAGTACAAACTAATACTATTAATCTAGTAGATTTATCTTAGTTCAATTACACAGACTTGTACAATAGTAACTTGTACTTTCGTATTTTTTAATTCCTTTAATATCACTAATAGTCATCCCTATTATGAAAAAAATAAGTATTAGTATTATTACCACACTAGTTTCTACACTTGTACTATGACCTAATACTATTTGCTTTCATTATGAAACAGGACCCTAATGTCTGTCAGCACTCACACTAAGGCCAGTTCAATGAACTATTAAGTGGTTTGTAATGTTTATCTTCGTAGGAGTAGTAGTTTTCATGATATTTACAAAACTAAATCCACAAAATATTGTTAACTGGTTGTTCGGAAAAAATAATAAACATTTGAAAATAAATAACTACTACAGTCTACAAATTATGCAACCTGCGTTAATAGCGTTGAGGAGTGGGGAGGGTAAACAAAGAAGCTAAAGTTCGATAATGGGAAGGTTCTCGCGTCAGTACGCCCGAAATTACGAGAGGTCAAAGAGGAGAAAATAGTCACTTATTTCATCCCAATTTTTGTTTACTTAAATGAGAACTATGTATAATTCCTATTGTAAATTGATGAGTCAACCAAGTATAGGTGGGGGAATAATTAAATTTTTCATTCCAAGCTCCGGTCTTTAAAAGAACCTACAGTTCTAAAAAACTTTATGGAACGTCTTTTAAAGTAGAGTAAATTTGCTAAAATAAGAGCACTATCAAAGCTGCTTACGTTCCAGGTTAGAATTTTCTAGCAATATATATATAGGTCAAATTTAACAATTATTTGGAAAAAGAATATATCAGCATAGTGATCCCAGTAAAATAGCATTGATGTAAAATGTATCCAACAATAAATATAGTTTTGATTAATAAAACACAAACTTTAATGATCCTAATTTACTCTCAACTTTTTATTTCAAAACTTCCTACGTTTCAGTCCTTAGGCCATTTTCAAGAAGACAACCTTAATCATTAAATTGTCAAAATTTATTAAAATGTTTTGTTTTTTTTCAGACTAATTACCAATGACAATCTTTTAGAATTGTTAGTATTATTGATGAGGTTAATAGAAAAGGAAAAATATTTTTTTGAGGTTAGTCTTGTATTGAAAGTGTGTGGTTTATATATGACATGGGCAATTAGCATAGAAACAACATTTTATTGAATTATGACATCAATGATTGAGGTTGTCTCCTTGAAATAAAAAGGTTGTTTGTAAAATGTTAATATTAATATAAACCACTCCCTAATAATCAATATATTACATCAGTAATCTAATAGTTTTGATTTTGAAAATATAATGGTGTTATTCAAAGAAAATAAGGCCTTCAAAGTGCTTTATATAGCTAATAAGGTGGAAGCTATTTATATTTTGGAAAATATTAATTATACTGTTAATTTCAAGACAAACACAAGAAACTTGAAACAACATTGTGCTGAAATTTTTAGTAAAATTAATTTTTGATCGTAATGTTTATATATGAGATAAATAATCTACAATTAGATTTGGTAATTTTTTTAATACTAAAATGAATGAATAAATAACTAAAATAATATGCCAAACCTGGTATGTGAGGTAGGTAAAACAATGTATTGTTGATAAGGTGATTGATAAGAATGTAATGGATAGTGTAAATAGGGAAAACGAAATTATAATAAGTGAAATAGTAGAGATAAAAATAGATGATTTAACACAATATTACCTCAATGAGTGGGAACAGTTAACTCTTCTAATATTCTTAGGAGACGGTGTAGTAGCAACTTCCTTACTTATCTCCAATATAAAAATCAAATTTTTCAAAAGATGAATTCTTTATTTACTCTATATTAGCACATATGATAGGCTTTGATATTCTCAATATGTTTTAGAAATGGATAAAGAGGTCCTGGAGGTAGTCCTAAAGAAGTTGGCAAAGGAATCCAGTGTTGCCTCAATTGTAGATGTCGAAGCGGTACCTGCATTGCCCAAAGGAGAGAACTATTCGTCCACCATCTTAAGAGTATCAGCGAATGTGGTCTTGGGAAATGGAAGGATGGCCAAGAAATCCTTTATCATGAAGCAGCTAGTGACCGAAGGAAAAGGTGGAGAATTAATGAAGGAGTATAACGTAGCTCGACAAGAAACCCATGTAAGCATAGAATTATAATGATAACAGCAAAACTGGTTATATTCTTCAACCAATCCATATACCTTAAAGTGTTGGGATAGCCTTGATCCTTTTCTTAAACTTTTCTCTCTCAGTTCCAAAATTCTTGACCTCTCCTAGAGTGATTTATCTCATCTGTTACCTACCAGATACCATATGAGGTCCTCCAACTTATTCCTTAGTAGTCTGCATGGTCGTTTTTCTGTCCTTACTTCCCATATAAATTTTAGGAGTCTATTTATCGGCATTCTTTGCACGTTGCCGAACCATGTTAATTCTTTTCTATGAATATTTTTAATTAGCGGTTCCTGCCCAATCTCTTCTCTTAGTTTTCATCTTCACTTCCCTTTTAGCAATTATTGTATTACAGAGTTGATGGTACACATTTATTACCTTATGCACAGGTTTATCTTGCAATCCAACCTCCTATCATTAGTAATTATTCTGTTCAAATATTTTACAAAAAATAATGAGCTTAAGCTGTCCCCTTGTTTTATTCCCATTTCCATTTCAAATTAGTACGATTTATTGCTGTTCTAACTGTATGTATGTAGTATGTTTTATATCTGTTCTGAGTCTAACTATCCCGTATACTGTTTGATATGGGCTAAGGATTGTCTGAGTTAATAGGAACCCTTTTATCTTCTAATGCCTGAGTGAGTTCTACCCGGTGCAAATCATCAAATGTCTCCTAATGATCTATGAAGATGAGGTTGATCTGTTTATTCCTTTCAACAAATTTATCTATTTTAGTGTGAAATGTGTTAGTAAGTGTATATTTTAAAAACTGAAAATTGCTAGAACTGAACTATGAACGATAGGATGTGCATTTGTGTAAATTACTTGTTTAATAATATTGGTAACCATAACTATTACTTAGGCAAATATTATACTTTCAGGTTTATACTGTAATACTTAAACAAATGAGCTATCTAATGGAAGAATTCGAAGACACCGATGAACCTCTTTGGTGTAACTTTGTTCACTATGACCCAGAATTATCTTATATCCTATTAGAAGACCTGAAGGTGAATATAAATGTTTTTCTTGCCGTGGAATAATATAACTTCAAACTTAAATTTTCTAATGTGTATTTTTGATATTTAGGCAAGTGGTTACAGTTGTGTTCCCAGGCAGGAAAGTCTGGATTTGGACCATGCCATCCTCGCTCTCAGAGGTCTGGGAAGGTTCCACGGAATGGCAAAGGTACTGGAACAAAGAGGAATCATCTCCAATGACAATAAGCCTAATGAATTGTTCAACGACTTTAAACTCATTAGGTGCTTTCCTTATGCTGGTATTTTAAATGTTTCTAAGGCTATAAAGAGCTGGGGGCCCGATTGGTAAGCTTTGGAATTCATAAAAACAGACATTCTATTTGTAAAAATGTTTTTTAGAAATAACTAATTTCAGGAAAAAAGAGAAAAGAATTTTGATAGTAATATAGTTAATTTATTCTTGAATTAAGAATTATGAATTGCTACATATAAAAGACACATGTAAGCAGTTTTTGTTACAATGAGAAAAAAAATTCAAAAACTTGGCATAAATATATATATATCTTGTTTAAGACCCTTAATTAAGTTCTATTTCATATTGTTTCTTTTAATCACTCTAAATCTGAAAACAAACGAAAAATTTATTTCAACTTACTATTGGTTTATTTTGTAATTTTTATTCTTAAGCAAAAATCAGTTTTATACCAAATATCACTATTTGCACTAAACTCTAAATAAGAAGCCAACTGTATGACAGTGAACTATCTCAAAACAATAATAATATCAAAAATAATTACCTACTATCAATACAGCAATAATTAACTGACATAACAACGATAAGCAAATGAATTCAAGCAAGCTGGTTTGTTCTGAAACTCATTGGTTCAGTAACACACGCATGCTATTTATATAATGCATTCAAATGCAAATTAATACTTATAATAATTTAATTTGCTAAGGATATTATCTATAAATTGTAATTAATTACTAGCCAAAAATTATGTAAAAAAATGTAAATATTTAAACTCTTATTCCTAAAAAACATTTAAACATGACTCTAATATAATTATCACCTCATCCATTTCTTAGAAACTTGTAAAATTGAATGGATTAATGGTATAATTTTATATAATAGTTTTTTTATTCTCATTTCTATGTCTTTACCAATATCTATATCTTATTCCTTGCAAAAATTCATATTTTAGACATTTTTGCAACCTATCTAGTAATGAAATAACATTACAACATATTGATTGTTAATAAGTATACTACTTTGCAGGGAAGAGGCATCAAATAAACTGAAGATACCATTTGAGCCATTCGCTGAGATGTGGCGCAGTATGGGAAAGGCTCCAACTGATACAGAATTTATAGTTCTCAACCATGGCGACTGCTGGTCAAACAATATTATGTTCAAATATGACTTTCAGAACCGACCGATAATAGTGAAGTGAGTGACATATAGAAATTTATTCCCAATTGATTTAAAATTATGAAAAAAAAAACTTATCTTTTATTCTATCAGTTTAGCCAAAATTTCTGCCTATAACTCCCTGATGAAGACTTGAAAATCAGGTCGAAACGTCGGCACAAATAAATGGTTTTTTGTTTATTTGGTTTTTTAATTTATTTAAAAATTTAATAGTGAAGAGTTGTAGAGAAAAATTTAGTAAATAGAAATACCTACTTAGATATTGGTGAAAATTTCTGTATCCAACAATATTCTAGAATAGATAATGTAAAAACCTTTTTCTGAACACTTTTCTCCCGTCTAACAGCTTAATAAATTTTATAATGATTGCAAAATATTCCTATTGGTTAAATGGTCAACTTGATTAACAATATAAGATAAATGATTAACCACAAGCAATAACTTACTATCTTAATAAGTTTTTATATACAAGCAAATAACAAGTTTTTATATGCAAAAGTCCTATTTTGGGTAACTTCATTAGGATATAATTTGAAAAAAAACAGCAAATTCATCTGTGGCTAAAGACTTTAATATCTTGAAAATAACTTTGTTGTCCTTGCTTTTAATTAATTATCAATGGTATTTTAGGTATAGAGTTTCTTCTCTTTCTCCTGAGATAGAAATGTATAAATCTGAAAAATTAAAACTTCAATATTATTAATTAATGAAATGAATAAAATTAAAAATAAATGTTGATAATTAATATTTTTCCCAGGTTTTTGGACTTTCAAAACCCCACTTACAACACATCATGTATGGACGTTACTAATTTATTATACCTTGGTATCAAGCCAACTGTACGTCGAAGCAACTACAAAATCTTGCTGGAGACATACCATGACTCCTTGGTGAGGTCATTGGATAAATTCGGGTTCACTGGTACTAAACCCACTCTTAAAGAAATAACTGCTTCAATGAAGCGCCTTGAGGTCATCGGACTGACTAATTTCACTGCCTTTTATGCTGGACTTGTTGGATTATCGACAGAACATGTTAACATCGAGAAGCTCCTAACAACAAATGGAGAAGAAGGGTTCAACGAAGACGTTATAAGAGAACCTGGGATGATAGAAAAATTGGGACCAGATATACTCGACTTTGTTGAAAGATACATACCTACGTTTCACTGAATTAAGATGTTCAGAGAGATAACTCAGTTCAGTAATTCAGTTCAAGAGACAAAACTCATTGTTAGGATAAAGGCAGATTTAAAAACAAATCCTCAAATAATAATTTTAACAAACTAGTATGCTGTTCTCATGATTCCTGAAATCATCAGGTTTTCTTCATTTCTAAAGTTAGGGAGAAGTCTTCACTATTTTTCAATCATCATTGACATGTGATTTTACATCGATTAACATTGTAGCTGTTCATTGTGCCGCTAATAGGGAACACACCTATAGTGATCTGGGGAAAGAGTTCAACAGGTCTTGGTAAACCTCATCGTAGCCATGATAGCCAAGGAAAAGTATTTTTTATTAAATAATATTATTATGGTTACAAATTTTTTTCTGTAAATATGTAATTGTCGAACTTTTACTTCTAATAAAATGATAAAATCAACATTACCTGATTTGCACTAATTACTACTGTAGTAGGTCAGTCCCTCCTGAGATTACTACTGCAGTAGCTCAGTCCCTCCAAAGATTACTACTGTAGTAGCTCAGACCCTCCCGAGATTACTACTGTAGTAGCTCAGTCCCTCCCCAGATTACTACTGTAGTAACTCCGTCCTTCCTGAGATTACTACTGCAGTAGCTCAGTCCCATGGCTACCAATATTTAACCGGACTTAAATACCAAATTATCAAAATGGCTACCTATATTTAATAGGACTTAAATACCAAACTATCAAAATGGCTACCTATATTTAATAGGACTTAAATACCAAACTATCAAAATGGCTGCCAATATTTAACAGGAGTTAAATACCAAATTATCAAAATGGCTTCCTATATTTAACAGGACTTAAATACAAAACTATCAAAATGGCTACCAATATTTAACAGGAAATAAATATAAAATTATCAAAATGGCTACCAATATTTAAGAGGACTTAAATACCAAACTATCAAAATGGCTACCCAGATTTAACAGGAGTTAAATACCAAATTGCCAAAATGGCTACCTATATTTATCAGGACATAAATACTAAATTATCAAAATGGCTACCTATATTTAATAGGAAATAAATACCTAATTATCAAAATGTCTACCTATATTTAACCTTCACTTTTATTTATTTGTTATAATTAACCTTCTTTCTTTGTTAGTAGTAAAAAAAAAAGAAAAGATAAATACAAATTATGAAAGAATTCAATAATTATAATTAACTAAAGGAAAAATATTTTCCCTGGTTGGACACAAATTTTGGTAAATAACTGGAGTAATGTGGATGTATAATATACCATTGAAAGAGCTAAATATGTTTGGAAAATTGATATGTAAGATATATTTTCTTAAGCTGCTACCTCATAACTAAGAAAAAATCAATAATATAATTTTAAATTGAAAATTCATTATATTTATTACATCATAAAGAAGAATTTTCGGCTCTTTAATATTTTTTTCATCAATTAAGTTTCAAGAGAAAAGTATTGGTTCTCTGACTAGAATATGAATAAGCATTGAATCACACCTGCATTTGTTGAAATTGTTTAGGCATTACTGATTACTGATACAGGAATTGCAACCCTAGAACAAAATTACCTTCCTGCAAGACCCAGGGCTGGCACCCAGTCTGGACTTGAACTCCTCCTTCATACCTACAGGAATTTTATCCTGTCCAATGAGGTTACCATCTTAAGAGAAGGTAGAGCTGGCACCCTTTAAGTCTCATCCTGTCTATTCAACTCTTGAGTAATTACCTTAGCTAAGTGAGCACGCATTGTCAAGGCCTTCAGACCAACAGTACCTAACATAATCAATTAGGGTCCGGTCTTACAAAACCCCTTCCACACACCTAAATACCTCCACACCTCTATCCACCCCTACTAAACGAATGAAATTAGATATTTTTAGGTTATTCTTTTAAAAGTGAGATATAAAAAATAAGTCAATTGAAGGATGGAAAGAAATTGAAATGAGTTGTGATTGAAATTACTTAAAGGTCATTAACTCGTTTCTGATTGAGGTTCCAGCGAGGGCCTACTCAGAACTCATTAAAGAATTTAGTTTGCTATCAATAATAAAAGAAAGAACATCAATATTCGGAGCTACGATGGTAGAATGATAACATTCGTCATCTGTATTGCTTGTTTACTATTATCGTTATAGAAGAAATAGAATACATAACAGATTCATTTTTTATTGATACATTGAAAGAAGTCTTAACCAGAAATTATTAGTTGCTTTAACTGCAAATTACGAATACAAAATATTTATTTTTCTCTAATGTAAGAATTATTGTTTGACCAACTCAATCGATTCATCGACCAATTTGCTGATTATTACCAGAAATATATTTTAAGAATTGTCAAAATAGATTGTGGTAATGTGCTCAATGAAAGATAAATTGGCAACTGAAGTTGCTAGTGAGTGACTCGACATGTTGAGTCGCCAGGGGCTGGTAACTAATGTGGACACTGCCGGTGCAAACTACGAGACCACCACTACTGTTACATAGTGACTCGACATGTTGAGTCGCCAGGGGCTGGTAACTAATGTGGACACTGCCGGTGCAAACTACGAGACCACCACTACTGTTACATAGTGACTCGACATGTTGAGTCGCCAGGGGCTGGTAACTAATGTGGACACTGCCGGTGCAAACTACGAGACCACCACTACTGTTACATAGTGACTGAGATACTTTTAGTACCTGCAGGGTATTTTAAGGTTGATGGTTGGTACCGCCGTGTGCAGGTCAATATGGGCTGAAGACGAGTGGTCGCGGACGAATTGAGAACTCTCGCCCGAAGTGCTGACATCTTGGCGATTCAGAAGCCATGTTGTCGGAAGAATGTGGTTACAGGATTTGGAACTACGTCGAGGGTGGTCGGTCTAGGCAGTGGCGAGAGGAGGCCTAGAGCAGCGATTGTTGTCGTTAACCCTGCCCTCGACGTAATGGAACTGAAGCAATTCACCACAGCAGATCAGGCTGAAAAGTAAGTATAAAGTATAAAAGCGTGATAGTCTGTTCCGACACCAATTCGTGGAGAACGGCCAGGGGTTCTGTTCGCACGGACGCTAGAGGGAGGTTGGTAGAAGAATGCGTGGCGAGGTGTCAGCTGGTTATCATGAACGAGCCTTCTGGTCCCACATTTGTTGGAGCGCGGGTCAGAGTTGGATAGATGTGACACTTGCCACGGCTCCCATAGCAAAGCATATTGCTGACTGGACCCTACGGTCAGACACGAGCTCCGACCACCGGGTCATAGCCTTCAGTGTGGTGGAGGAGGAAGGCGGTGCCCCAGAAGTAAAAAAGGGCTTTGTGACTCGATCGATAAACTGGAGAGCGTTTTCCAGTGAATTGGAGGTAATACTGGCTGACAGAGAATGGGAGGAGATGACCCCCATAGATGAGGAGCCCGAGATTGACCGCAGAGTGGCAATGCTTACGGACGCCATTACTGAAGTATTACCCTCCAACGCCGAAGGGCGAGAGTACGTCCTGTTCCATGGTGGACGCCGGCTCTGACGCAGTTAAAAAAATAATACTACAGGGCCAGGCGTAGGAGTGCGTCCACCAGGAGTGCAGAAACGACGAGAGGAGGCCTGCACTTCGAGAAGAATCCAAGCATAGGTATAAGGTATACCGAAACGGGGTGCGTTGCCAGAATAAGAAGTCCTGGGACCAATGTATTGTAGAGGAATCAGAAAAGAATCCCTGGGGTATCCCGTACAGGGTGGCACTGGGAAAGGTTAAGCCGTTACAAGTGAAGGCGGCTATTAGAGTGAGAGGTGCCCAGGCAACCACCTTGGAGGAGGCTGCCAAGATGTATATAGACTATACATACCCAAGGGATAATCCGTCCCAGGACAGTGCAGATGATGGAATGGTTAGACGCACCACATTTCCCACCGGGTACCGACCTATGCCCACCATGGGATATTTGGGACCTTCGTCTTGCCGTGGACAGACAAAGGATCGGGAGGGCTCCAGGACTAGATAGCATAGATGCTGCAATCCTCAAGAACAGTGCCCCTTATATTGAGGAAGAGTTGTTGGATATATTCAACGAGTGTTGGGACAACCTCCAAACAAGTGGCCTAATCCTCCACTTGTTTGGAGGACAAGGGAGGTGGTAAGGATAAAGAAACGCCTAAATCCTATCGACCAATATGCCTCCTCCCACTAGCTAGTAAGGTTCTGGAGCACATGATCGTCCACAGTCTTAGACCAGTCCTAAGTGCTGCAAGTCATCCACGGCAGTTTGGCTTTGACCCGTGGCAGGGGAACTACGGATGCGCTGCTGAGAGTGCGTAGGGACGTGGAGGAGAGGGTGGAGAAATATGTCTTATTGATCATGTTTGATATCTCTTCCGCCTTCGACAGCGTTTGGTGGACCCGTGTACTCCAGTGGTTGCAAGAGCTCGACACCCCTAGTAATCTATACTCCCTCGTAGGTAGTTACCTCAATAACAGGAGTGTCAGGATCAAGGGTAACTACTACGAAGTCGAGAGAAAAATCGAAAGAGGATGTCCCCAGGGTTCGGTGCTAGGACCAGCTCTGTGGAAGCTGGTATTTGATGGGTTGCTGGGGGAACTGGAGGACAATGGGTTCGTTGCCACGGCCTACGTCGACGACCTGGGAGTCATCGTGGCCAAGAACAGCAGATCCAGACTAAAGACAGAAGTGGAGAGGTTTGCCAGTCTCGTAGGAGAGTGGTGCGTGAGGAGGTAGTTGAGTATGGCAGCAGCCAAGACTCAGGCCATACTCATAAGAGGCTACACGGACAGGGCTCATCCTATCACCCTGGATATCCAAGGAGAGAGGGTTAGACCGGGTGAGGAGGTGACATATCTTGGTGTGAAGATAAGAAGAAGATTCGATGCCACTTCTCACCTAGTGTATCTAAAGGACACGGTGACACTGTGACTCAATGGATTAAGTAGGATAGCGGGTGCATTTTGGGGCCTCAGGTACCCTGCAACGATGACCATATATAAAGGTGTGATATTGGGTATTCTGAGGTACGCATCCCCTGCGTGGAGCCGAAACCTCACGCAGACACAGATGAGAAGATTGGCCACCATACAGAGATTGGCTCTGCTGAGGGTCACGCAGACATACAGAACGGTGTCACATGAGGCGGTGCAGGTGCAGGCCGGAGCCCCTGGACCTCATCCTCAGGGAGGACCTCTTCCTGATGATCGTTGATGCGGGTTTGGACTGAGTCCCTTCCCTCGGCGAGCACGTCGATCAAAGGGACATTGCTTTGCCACCTCCCTTGGTCTTGGCGGAGGGGTGGTCTCTCGGAAGTGTGGGTTTGCACAGGCCTTCAGCCCATCAAAGAACTTGGTGTGCCGCCAGCCTATAAACTTCGGCACAGAAGGAACACACTGTGTAGTGCGATCAGGATGGAGTTTTGGTATCTCTGGAGCAGGCTCATCAGGATGAGTGTTATTTTGTAGAGGTACACTCTAGATTGTCGGACAAATGACTGGCTTATAGATTTGAAATTCGACCATAAGAAGCAACTGTTTCTTCACTTTTTTTTTTTCTTGGTCCCCTCTTGACGAAATTGGTTGTTGATTACTTTACTAATAATAATATAGCAGGTAGTTATATGTATACCCTGTTCACTACAGGGTTGCCTTTCTTATCAAACCTTATAGCGAATAATATTGGTCGATGTAGTAGGATCAAAAATATTAGAAGGGAATTCTTCCTGAACAACCTGCCCTTCTAGACCCTGATTTAGCGACGGTCTTACATTTGAAACATTTATTTAAAACGGATACTTGACTTAAAAATCGAGCAACATTGAAAAAGTGGCTAAAATTAAAACGCCGTCATAACTTCAAGTATCTATATCACCGAAATACTTGCCGTTTCTACTGATAACCAAATATTTTGTTTTATATGTATTTAGTTCGAGGCCAGGTACCTTACTTCATTATATCAAGTAGTTTAGTTCTATAGTTTCCTTGTCCTCTTCCAATAGTACCAAATCATCAGAATAACCCAGCGCGTTACCAGCTGGCGTTATACCTTTTTAGGTATGTATCACTTTTGTAATATAGAATTATATTAGAATATATATTATATAGAATATATTCTAGTGCAGACGAAATAAAACTCATCTAAATCGTAGCAGTACTAGCTAAGATAGCAATTGGACTTTGGATTACTTTTATACAGCTATTGAAAAGAAAAACTTTCTGTCACCTTAGTTTTTTCTCGTTTTGGTTTCCAAATTGATTGAGTATGTCTTTCTATTAATTGATAATATCCGTCATGTGCCAATTTTTCTTTTGTTTCATCGTATGTACGAAATAAGAATGTTAAGGTGAATGGCATCTGAGATTTATTACGATAGTTTGTGTAAAATTATACTTATTTCAAAGAGCTGATCGAACATGGAAAGATAAAAATTATATCAGCCTTGAGTGGAGTTGCTCTCAACTATGGTACATTTAATCAAACAAGGTCGAAGAGGACTCAATGACTGCCCACAATCGGCGGGGGTCGGGTGCGTTATCTTTTAGTGCAATATTTCAAGAATTGTTGTAAGGTAAGAATTATAGCTTCATCAGTAAATTAATATTATTTATAGCAATACTATAACAATACTACAACAATAATTTTAATCAGTATTTTATTTTCATGGATGAATTTAGCCATTTTATTTCTTCTTTAGTTTGTTTTAACATTCGCAGTTTGCACCGTATCAGATTGTTGAACTAAAAAAAAACAAAGGGCACAGTCAACAGTAATTAATTATATTATACACTGAGTTTCAAATAAATAAGTTAATATTAATTTTTGGAGCTTCACAAGACCGTGTAATGTTACTGTAGTACAACTCTCATATTTACTTGTATATAATTTTTAATTCAGCTGAAAATTTCAATAAAAAAATTTAATACAAAAAAATATTTGCTTGTTAGTATTTAATGCGTTGCCATAGCGTTCATCCGGTTGTCATGGGACATGTTGCTAAATGTTGAGCATCTTCACAGGAAGGCTCTTCCAATTTCTCCTGTAAAAAAAAAAAAAAAATCCAGCAAAATTGAGCCTTTTTGGAGCGTAGCTCAGAAAATATACATTTTTTCATGGTTATTTTACGTATGTCGATTTGTTTCTCTCTGATGAATATGAAAACAAATATTACTGATTCTGGTAAATGCTTTTATATTCACTAAAAATTATAAAAAACCCATTGAAGTTTTCAATAAAGCAGGCCAAAAAAATAGTTTTATGAAAAAGCAAATGACATTCGTTTATTGCATCGACTGAAACTTTAAAAGACTTTTTTTAAAAGAAATTGACAACTAGTAATTTTTGAAGATAAATTATTTGTTGGATCTTGTTTTGTTCCAGTGACCATTGTTCATAACTCCTCTGCATGTCATCCAATTTCTATATTACTATTCTATTTACTCCAATTTCTATATTA
>NW_027106548.1:861127-863447 GCF_000696795.3 Halyomorpha halys
AACTATAAGAAAGCTGGATCTTTCCTCTTTTTACATATACTGCCAACATTTAGATTTAATGCCGTTATATTGTTTAAGGTCGGAATATTGGTTTCAAATTAGGAACAACTTTTGAAAGGATTTATTTTATATCTCCGGTTCCCATTTGTTTAGTTAGATCCGGTTTATCCCCTTTAGTGCAGTTTATAGAGAATTCTAAACCACTCCCAAGTTTAAATGTAGATTGGTTGAGTCGTTTTGAAGTTATTTTTATTTGTTTAGCATATATATCTATTTATTTACTATATATTTTTATTATTAGTGTTATTTACCATCACTATAAACTAACAAATAGATATAGTTGCAATTATTAACACCATTGTAAGTCAAGTCGCAATCAAGGCCAAGATGTTTATTAAAAAAAAATGTTTTGGTATTATATAAATATTTTATAACTTTAGAGGATAAATACTTTGACATGACCGAAGGAGTTGAAGCGTTTAATAATCTCTATTCTTCAAAATCTCGATTTTCATGTTCCTTTCTTCATTAAAGATTCAAAAATAATTTTTTTGATTCACAGTAAAACCGAAATCTTGCATTTTTTTAAACAACCTCTTCCACACCGGCCACAATTTAAACCCCACCCTTTTGTGTAGGTAATATTTTTTAAAAAAATTCAATTGCAGTTGTAATTTTGTTTTATTAATTTCTTATGCAAAATTTTGATATTTCTCTAAAGAACCCAAAATTCCGCGTCTTTGCTTTAATAATGACATATTTTACAAAAAGAGAATTTTATTTTATTTTGTATAAGACGTATTATATAGATAGTACCGTTGACTGGGACACCTTTGAGACAGCCTCCTGAGGGAAGGCCCCACAAGAGAAAATAACCTAAGTCTCGAATAAAACTTTTTTTGTCAGACGGTTATTATTATCAAAGCAAAGATATATTTTGTTAGTTAGAAGAATTTAACAAAATTTCGCTCATTTAATATGTAAATAATAAAGTGTGTATAGTTGACTGTAGATTTCTGATTGGAGATGGTCAGGGGGTGCGGTCAGCAAAGAAACAACATAAATAAACAAGAAATATTTATTTATGCCAACGTTTCGACCTGATTTAAAGGTCTTCATCAGGGAGTTGTAGGCAGAGAGTTCTGCTGAACCACGGTTTGAATGAGGAAACTTTGTCATTTGTAGATTTCAGAAAATAATTGATTCTTTTAATTCTAAATAAATTAAATTATAATTTATACTAAACAGAGATTAATCCAATACCAAACTGATTTCAGCTTCAGTTGCGTCGCATAACGATGCAAACGTTAACAAAAACATTTTAAAAATTATTTTATTCAAAGTTTGGGCTTGGGCCTGCGGAGATTTATTCCAGTTGCATTATTGTTCATTTTCTGAAGTAATTTAAAAATATGTCTAAAATGGATAACGTAAAAAAGTATGTGCAGGCAATTTAGCTGCCTGTGAGTGTAGCTTTGAATTTTGTTAACATTATCCTTCGTACTGTAACCTGTTAACATTAAGGATACTTCGTACTGTAACCTGTTAACATTAAGGATACTTCGTACTGTAACCTGTTAACATTAAGGATACTTCGTACTGTAACCTGTTAACATTATCCTTCGTACTGTAACCTATTAGCATTAAGGATACTTCGTACTGTAACCTGTTAACATTAAGGATACTTCGTACTGTAACCTGTTAACATTATCCTTCGTACTGTAACCAGTTTCCAACAGTACCATTCGCTAAACAAATTACTTAATTATTAATTGCTAAGAGTCGCGACAATTCTTGGCTATTGCTGGATTTGAGGATATATATGCATTAATTGAACACTACTGAAACTTTGATATCAATTAATATATAGATAAATTGATAAGATGGTAACTATAGTAACATAAATGGTAACAGCTAACTTCCCTGTATAATTGTTAATACTGATCCGATAGAGTTGATTTTTTATTTTTTATTTCTTGTTTCAGACAATTTGATTATCTATGATATTGTCATTTACATACTACATATAATATGAATAGTTTTTATATAATAACCCTCACATATTAGAGCTGTATTGAAACCATTCAGGCTGACTCACCTATCAAAGTATTATATATGTATTAATGATTTTTTAGGAGTGAAACAAATTTTATAACGTTTTTAGCTCCTTGTGAAACCCTTAAGTACGAATTCTTGAATCGGAAAATAAGATTTTTTGACTCAGAATTTTCGCCATACATTGGCCTCAAATTTCATTGGAAAAAAAGAAAAGAAAAAGAAACATCTTCTACTTGACAACCATTCTACACCATCAACTTGA
>NW_027106548.1:863542-871013 GCF_000696795.3 Halyomorpha halys
CTACACCATCAACTTGACAAACAATCTACACCATCAACTTGACAACCATTCTACACCATCAACTTGACAACCATTCTACACCATCAACTTGACAAGCAATCTACACCAAACTTGGCAATGCTTTGGCTTTCATTAATTACTTTGATATATTATTATGATAATTTTATTAATTATAATTTACATTTTCTTCCGCGCCTTTCATTATATCTATTTCTTTATTTACTTGAACCATGATCACCAATTTTTTTTTTATTCTTTTATAACGTTTCTTACTGTGCCGTAGCCCAGCACTAGGTTTAGCGCCTTACTGATGGAGCTGCACCATGTCCACTGCAACCATTCGGTAGGTCCTTCTGGTGCGCATCCGTCTGGGTGCCTCCTGCAGTTACCAGGCTGGTCCAGCCCTCCTGGTCTCAGTCTGGGTCAGATTCCTCCTCTTCTGGTGGCCGCCGATGTTGGGTGGTCGAGTCCTTCCCATTGTGAAATGAGTTGGGCCCACCACATCCTTCCACCCGTAAATGAACTCCCTAATGAAGGGATAATGCTCTTCTTCCATCAAACAGGGAAAGTCCGACTCGGCGAGGGCGAAAATCCCGGTCTTTCTCGAAAGGCTGGCTCGGTGTCCTTCCATGGTGGAGCAATCCACTATTACGTGTTCTGCTGTTTCAAGAACTCCGCACGTGTGGCACCCGAGAAGTGGCATCGAATCTTCTTCTTATCCTCACACCAAGATATATATAGAGATATTATCTTCACCTCCTCACCCGGTCTAACCCTCTCTCCATTGATATCCAGGGTGATAGGATGAGCCCTGTCCGTGGAGCCTCTTATGAGTATGGCCTGAGTCTTGGCTGCTGCCATACTCAACTTCCTCCTCACGCACCACTCTCCTACGAGACTGGCACACCTCTCCGCTTCTGTCTTTAGTCTGGATTTGCTGTTCTTGGCCACGATGACACTCCTGTTATTGAGGTAACTATCTACGAGGGAGTATAGATTACTGCGGGTGTCGAGCTCTTGCAACCGTTGGAGTACACGGGACCACCAAACGCTGTCGAAGGTGGTGTTTAGTAAGATGGAAAGGTTTACATTGAACACTTTTACAAATCTAGAGGAATTCATGTGTCTCAGAACAGAGGAGAACTCCAGAAAGGATATTAGTTCTGAAATCCAGCTTCAGATAATGGCTGCGAATGTTTGCTACTAAGATCTTCATCTAAGACGACACCTAATGAGCCAAGTGGTAACTAAGGCGGCCCAGGTGTCCTCCAAATCTCATCATTCCCAAACTAACCCACGGATCGGAAAGCTGGGTATTTCATATAGCGCAGGAACTGGCTCCCGCGAGAGTTGAAGGCTGGACCCTCCACAGAATCCAAGTGGCTATGGTTAATGAAGGAGGTTACAGAATGCGAAATAATACTCAGTTGATAACATTTTACAATGGCCAGACCTCCTAAATTAGGATGTCGCAGATATGATGATGCTATAACGTGCAATACTTCCTCTCCCCCCCTCCAAATTCCTATAAAGTGCACATCGTTGTATTATTTGTTCCTTCCATATTCTCAGAAAAAAAGTGACCGTACTGGAAAAGTAGGAATCTGACGAGTTACTTTTGGCTTGATTTCGATAATAAAAAGCAAACGAAAATAATTTATCTAGATACCTAACGCAAGTGAAATGATACATTTTAAGTGTATCACACGCAAGTTAAGAACTCAAGAACGGTAGAGGTTAAACGATCAACAATAACAAAAAAGTCTTTAAATAAGACATGTGGGGCAATCAGTCCACTTTAAAGAACCACCAGTGACTTGTTAAAATACTTGAAGTGGATCCTTGGAAAGTGCTCTTAATGTGATAATGACATTAAGAGCCTTGCCTCCTTCAAGGATTACTTATCGATACTAATGAGTGTAGTCGATATTCAACGTGATAGGCACTTTCGAGAAACATATATCCTTTATTTCGTTGGCTGCATTTATTCATATTTGAGCAAAACTTTAAATAGTACCATTTATATAATTCTCCCCTACTCTGCTTGAAGGACCTATCAGCTAAGATGGTCTCTATCACAAGCAAATATAGTCAAACTTCTCTTAACGGACACCCCTCTATAACGCAATACCTACTTATGGAGCAATCTTATTAGGGTGCCGAACAACTTGGTACTACAAAATCACCGTCACGAACGTGACTTTTTCCTACATGACAAACACATTGACATAGCCCTACTGATTGAAACTCATTTCACACAAAGGACACTCTTTTACATTCGAGACTACATCACTTATAGATTAGAGCACCCAGACAACACTTCCCATGCTGGTTCTTGCATCCTTATCCACAAATCCATAGCCCATTCCCTCATTCCTTCCAATCAATCTGATGTTATACAATCCATCCATCGGTTATTATTTCAATTCACCCTTTCCATGTTACCTTTTTAGCTGTATACTGCCATCCTGGTAATAACCTTTCTTATAATACCCTTGATTTTTTATTTCGAACTCTCAGACCGCGCTTGCCGGAGGAGACCATAACGCTAAGCACTAACGATGGGGATGCCGCACATCCAACTCCCGTGGTAACATCCTATCTCCTGTTTTCACCTCCAATACCTATTCTATTCTCTCGCCCAACAATCCTACTTATTGGCCTACATCCTTCAAAAACGTCCTGATATCCTAGACATATTTATAACCTCCAAGATTCATCCTCCCAATCCATTGTTGAATCTCTGGATGACCTTTCATCAGATCATAGGTCAGTACTGCGTTTTTTACATTCAAGCTTCGTACCTAAGCCCTCCCCTCCTTCATTGACTACCCGAAAAGTCGGGACAAATTTAAATGTGACTTAGAAAATAAACTATATTTAAACATTCGAATGAAGACAAGTATCTCTCTATTACCGATCATGGGAAAAATCCACGAAAAAACTGATTCTGAGACGCCTATACCCCATCCTAGATTCCAATCATATAATCCCTGATCACCAGTTTGAATTCTGAACATCCACGCCACTATCCAGCAATGTCATCGTGTGGTGGACGTTGTCTTGTCTTCCTTGGAGCGCGGAATGTACTACGCGGGAGTCTTTTTCGATGTAGAACAGGCTTTGGATCGAGTCTGGCACCCGGGAGTGCTTTACAAACTTCGTAAATTGCTACCTTCCACATATTTTCTCATCATCTGTTCCTTTCTCACTGATAGATTATTCCAAGTAAGTCACAATGGTTCCTATTCATCTCTCCATTCTCAGTCCACTGGTGTTCCTCAAGGTAGTATCCTCGGTCCCATCCTCTACACTGTCTTTACAGCTGACATCCCAACTATCCTCACCACTTATGCTGATGTCACATGTGTGCTTGCAGTTAATAATAACCCTTTAATTGCATCCCAAACTCTCCAATCCCATATCACAGCCCTCGAAGAATGGTGTCGTAATTGGAGGGTTAAAATAAATCCCATCAAATCACTCTTCGTCGTAAAACTACCGACTGCCCTACAGTCTCCTTTAGAAATCTTGATCTTACCCCTGTCGAACAGATCCGCTACATTGCACTACATCTGGACAAACGATCAACATGGAATCCTCACACAAGACTGAAAAGACAGGAAACTGCACGTCGATTTCGACTATTACAGCACTTACTGGACAAACGGTCTAAACTTCGAATTCATTACAAAAGACTGATCTTTATAACTGTAATAAGGCCAATCTGGACATTTCTAGCCTTGCTTCCTCTACCATTTCTGACAATGTAAAAACTTCATTAGACTGCTACCAATGGGTAGTTTCTTTACACGCCTGTATTACTTCATAATAACATACATCAGATATACTAAATGTTGTAATTCCCAATAAATATAATTAAAAAAAAGATTGTCCTTGATGATGGCTAAGTTGGTCGAAACGTTAGGCATTTATTATTATAGTTATTAATAAAGAACATTAATCAAAGAAGTTATCAAAGAGTGTTGAAAGTTTATAGATGTAATTTATTTTAATTGAATTGTATATAATAACAATAATTGTCTCATGAGTGACGAATACAAGAAGTGATCACAATAGTCTATAATAAGAATATCAATGAGGGCTAATCCTATTTCACTGTCCCCATTGGAGCAAAGAACATCCTTAAACCATACAAACAAATTCATATTGATAAAAACCTGACATTGGAACGAAAAACAAATTTATATCGATAGAAACTTTAAATGGGATCGAAAAACATATTTATATCAATAAAAACTAAAAACCTTGGATCGACATTCAGATTGAGAAATGCCCTAATTAAAATATTAAGCAGAGTTTATTTCAAGTTGACTCAATCTTTTTTCCAGTATGAGATATTGATATCGAGTGGGAAACTAAAAAATATATTAAATTCGTATTATGGAAAAAGAAAAAAAAAAAAAAAAAAGGAAACACCCATCCTCTAAATACTTTTTCAGGAACTAAAAATTTTGAATTTGCAATTGTTCAGCAATCATAAAAGTATTAAAGAATAATAAATTGGAAAAATATCAAAGCTCAACAAACACTCGTTTAACTTATAAATATAATCTTAAAAATATATTTAAAAAAAAACTGCTTTAACGCAAAGAAAGTTTTTTGTTTAGGTTTGTCACAGTTACAAACCTGCCTTCTACGCCACAACCCCTGATGAAGACCTGAAACTCAGGTCGAAACGTCGGCATAAAATAAATAAATATGGTTTTGTTTATTTATGTTGTTCTTTGCTGACCGCACCCCCCGACAAACTTCTCCGATCAATGAAATTATAATTATATTGCAGTCAAATCTAAGACCTTGCAAAGGAGAACCTAAATTCATACAAGTAGCTTTAAACAACACCTCAGAGAATACCTTTTGAACAAATACGGAAGTCAAAATGAATTTACTTTTTAGATTTTAAAATAATACTAGAGGAATGGAGTATATGAGTATATGAGATGAGAGGAATGGAGTATATGTATAATTTGTCAAAATGTCTATAATTTAGCATTTTATATAATCTATTATTTTATGTACGTAGGAGTTAAACCTCTTGCTCCAGTTTTCATTATTAGAGGGTACAGAATGTAATTCTAATACTAAATGATATGATAAATTATTTTGATAAATTGTGATGTTTTAATAGAAATAAAGGGGAGAAAAATATAGGATCGAAGGCATCAACTTCTTGATAAAAAGTAACATTATAATTAAAAATCGTCAACTAGTACATTAACTAATTTTATTCGTTTAAATAACATTACCATTCGAAATTTACACTTTATAAATTTCTTACTCAAATCATAGCATTTTAGATAATGATACTGCAGCGATGTAACATTTATTATGCTTTTTAAATTTGCTAATGGAGGTGAAATAAATTTTTCTTATTTTTAGAAATGGAAAAAGAAGTCCTTGAAGTAGTGCTGAAGAGATTGGCCAAAGAATCTGAGGTAGCGTCAATTATCGACCTAGAAGCGATTCCGGCATTACCGAAAGGAGAAAACTATACCTCCACCATCTTGAGGGTGACATTGAAAGTGGTCTTGGGTAATGGGAGGTTGGCCAAGAAGTCGTTCATCATGAAACAAATCCTTACAGGAGGAGAGTCGGGTGACTGGTTTAAAGAAATCAACGTAGCAAAAGCAGAAAGCCATGTGAGTTGCTTTTCTGTTATTGCCAAAATCAACAGAGGTTAATTCAAATAATGACACTGATAGTGAGGTTAAGGCGTGAGGCAAAATAATAACGCGAATATACAAAATCCTAGATGAATTTCAAAGCTTGATAATTTATGTTATATCCTGTTGTGTCTCCCAGTAGTACTTTTCACCGGAACTGCCATTGCTCTCCGTTCCTTGCAATATTTTATTCTCCACCTTTTGTCGTATTTCAGGTCCACTTTGGACAAAGGGTAGTCTTCAGTAGAGCTCGATGATCCTTCATCGAAAATATATTACCGAACCAATTCCGCTGGTATGTCCCCGGGCGCTCCTTAATCAAGAGGGCTAGTTTTCCCATCATTTATATAATCCCATTATCCTCTCATTGCTTAAGCAGTGCCCCTTATTCTTCCCACAAATCTCATTTCTGTAACGCTCTGCTTTCCTGTTTGGCTTAATCAGATTTCAGCCCCATTTGGGAGTACAGACACGGATCTGAAGATGTGGAGTTCTACGTTTCTGCCAATGGGTTTCTTGCTTCCCGTTAATTTAATTGAAGACCGAGTGTACTCATCCAATGTAGGATTCCTGCACCTATTTTCCCTGACTTTACCTCCTTACCTTTCTCTAAGACCATTCCTAGCATATCGGATTTTGAGCAAGAGTAGGGCAGTACATGTAATTGTACGTATACCATTACTGATAATTTAACATTTTTATTTTCTACATGTTTTTTGTTATTAGCAAGTTATCAATCCAATCCCTGAGCAACTGGTTAGTGTGTCACCCTTCCGCCCTTCGCTTAGCATCACTACTGTACTTTATGACCCCTAGCCAAGTCATTTCTGGTTATCTACAGCTTACCTTGCTATTCTAACACCATTGTGAGGGGTCAAATTTTCAGTACGTGGGGCCACACAAAATAGGAGGCGACCCCTACCTAGGACGGTGTCGAACCGGTACCGCCTTAGTTTCCAGGTTACAAAGACCTGTGCCTCACCTCAGCTTACCGCAAACCACAACTAATAATTAGTTCCCTTAGCTTAGCTTTGATAGTTCGTGGTTAGAACAATTACAATGAAACATGCGCAGTTGTATGAGCTATGATACAATTTATCTTTATGATAATCAAATTAAATCGTTATTAATATCCCACTATATTTTCAGGTATATTCCGTAATACACAAACAAATGACTTATCTCATGGAAGAATTCGATGACACAGATGAAACTCTTTGGTGCAACTTCATTCACTATGATCCACAGTCGTCTTCTATCGTATTAGAAGACTTGAAGGTAAACATTAAAATGGTTTGGTATATTTATGATTAGATTTTAAGGTTTATAACTGGAAATACAGCATATTATGCTCCATCTACATTTTTTCTACTGGCCGCAAATCCAACACTTGTAGAAATACTTGGTAAGCGAACGTCGGTATTCACAGGATTGTGTTGTTCTTTTGAATTTTGTTCGTTATTGCACTTGATTTACCCCTTTTTGTAATAAAACAAACAAAATTAAGGCAGGCGAAATAAAATGAAACGTAAATATGAGCAATGTACGAGTAGGTTGTAGATGAAATAAATTAATAACAACAGTTATATGGAGTTAATAATTGAATCCAAAGGTCAGGGAAATTCTCTAATTATTTAAAACACGGAGAACACAAATATTCATCTGTTGGCAGCTCTAAAACAATGCTCATTGAACACAAACGTATGAATGAAGCATAAGCGCCCTTTGAACACAAACGTATGAATGAAGCATAAGCGCCCTTTGAACACAAACGTATGAATGAA
>NW_027106548.1:871088-876072 GCF_000696795.3 Halyomorpha halys
GAATGAAGCATAAGCGCCCTTTGAACACAAACGTATGAATGAAGCATAAGCGCCCTTTGAACACAAACGTATGAATGAAGCATAAGCGCCCTTTGGTTTGTGCCCAAAAACCGGCGGTTCGGTTACAAATTCAGGCCAACTGATACCAGCCAATCTAAGTAACCCATCCCCATACCCCATGTTTGCGCATGGACAGATTTGCCATTGTTTGGCATACGTGTAGAGGCAACATTACTCACCGGATAGTGTCACAACAATAGTAAATAAAAGAAAGGAAACAAAAGTTTCTTTTTAACAAATCGATTAAGAGGCTACGGAAAAAATAGGTATACATATAATTAAATATACATTTTTTTACAAAACGTTTGTTTATTGACATATTTTACAGGTAAAAGGGTACAGCCTGGTACCTCGACAAAAAAGCTTGGACTTGGACCATGCGATCCTAGCTTTGAGAGGTTTGGGAAGGTACCACGGAATGGCCAAGGTACTCGAAGAGAGGGGAATCATTTGCAAAGATGACTACAAGCCCAATTCTTTATTAAACGACTTGAAAATCATGAGGTGCTTCCTTCATGCAGGCATCCTCAATACTTCAAAAGTTATGTTGCAGTGTTGGGGCCCTAATTGGTAACACTTATCTACTTTCTATTATTATTAGTTTTGTATTAGTTGACCATATCGAACTGAAGGAAGGTGGTTCGGCTGGCGGTAAAAAATAGGTACTCTAATAGCAAAAAGAACTATTTGAAACCTACGTTTTCACCCAGGTTGTAGGTCTTAATGAAGGCTAAAAAAGGAGATATACAAGAAACAAACAGTAAATTAAATCATGGCAGGAATATAATATTGTGCATATAACTTTAGTGAGTGTACACAGTGAAATGATGGACAAGCTGTCTTCCCCTTTTATTGCAAAAAATTCGGATTTAAAGTTCGATAGTAAGCCAAGGAAATCAGGATGTTTGAAATAACTTGGTATTTTTAAAACAACTTAAGTAGTGTTGTCATCCGATGCTATTTATAGACATTCAGCCACCTAATCATAAAACAATCGATTTTTATTCAAATGAAATAATAGGTTTGTTGCAACGAATGGTTTGACAGACAAGGGCTCAGTACGATGTTCCCGTTCCATAACCTGTACGGTGCAACCATCGGTTAGTTTTCTGACTGTCAATACGTTATAGAAGTAAACCTTACATTAACCAATTAATACCAAGACAGTTCTCTTAACAAGTTGATCACTTACACAATAAACTCACACTATTTTTAACTGAATCTGTTTGCTTCGTTGCAGGGAAGAAATAGGTAAGAAGCTGATGATAAGATTCGAAGACTTTTATGAAAAGTATAGGAATCTGGGTCAGTACGAGGAGTCGGAGTTCACAGTGCTCAATCACGGGGACTGCTGGTCGAACAATATGATGTTCAAGTATGACTTTCAGAAGCGGCCGATAGCGGTCAAGTAAGTTATCAAAACTATTAGTTTAGTAAATTATTCTTTTAAAGACATTTTAATATTCATTATAGACTAGTAAAAGTACATCCCTTAGTTTCGGTAATCAATTTGCGCGCTGGGTCAACCTTTACTCATACAAGGCTATCGTGATGCCCCTTTCATATTACCAACGAAACCAATCTTGTTGGTGTATGTTCCAGGAAAGTTGCCTTCAAAATATGGGATGAGTGCGCTGCTGTAGGAAAAATGTGGGGGGGAGGAGGGGTGGCATTTCATGCATTATTATGTAGTCTCTCTTTTCAAGCATTGTAAAACTTAACTGTATCTGCATCTCTTCGCTGTTCGACCCCACTTTGGACACCCATAGCGGCAGCGGGGGTGGATGTTGGAATCCCTGAATTAATCGAAGGGTTATGTTCTGGGTTATGCTAAGCTTGGCCAGGGTCGATTATAACACGAGTAACGTAATTTTCTTTCGGGCACCACATTCCCTTGTAGGGCGCACTTATCTTTTGTGTGCGCTGGGGAGGAAATTTTCTCAGTAAAAATATTCGCTGCTCACCCTGAGTCTTGCGAGTTGCTTTGACCGAGATAGACGATTGTCCAGGTCAGCCTGATGTTACACAGTTTCCTGAGGATATGTGTGTCCTCTAGCCTCAACGATAACTCATGCGATCGAGTTGAAACGGAAAAGAACTGAACCACCGTCTTAGATATATTGATATTCATTTTTAAGAACCCCTAAGTTACAGTTTAGCGAATACGTTTTGTTTATTTGTATTTTTTTCTTTAGGTTCTTGGATTATCAATTCCCCAACTACAACTCTAGCTGTGTAGACGTTACAAATTTTATGTACTTCGGCATGCAGCCTGCAATACGTCGAGAGAATTATGAATTCCTTCTCAGGACTTACCACGACTCCTTGATAAGATCATTAGATAAATTTGGCTTCACCGGCAAGAGGCCCACTCTTGAGGATATTAGTAATTCGATGAAACGCCTAGAATTATTCGGCCTGAGTATTTTCGTCACTGGCTACGCAGGTCTTATTAGTAAATCAACAAAAGCCTTTGACGTTGAAAAACTACTGGAAACTGACGGGAAAGAAGGATTCGATGAAGAGATCCTCAAAGAACCAGGAATAACAGAAAAGATGGGGCCGGACATAATCGACTTGGTCGAAAAATATTTTACAAATTTATAAACATTTTAAAATGTCAGTGTACCTTTATAATATTACAATAAATTTCGGTTCAAATGACGATCTTGTGTTTTGATTCACTTCTCCTCCAGTATATGTTAGCTACTCGTATATCGTATTTTATATAAAATATTGATATTAATCTAATTTAGAGCTTAGTGTTTTGAGTTCTTGTTTTATATCTTATATTTAGATGAAGAAATTAAGAATAGCTTATTTCGACCGGTAAAAAAGCATAAGTAAGAAAAATGTCAAACTAGAAACTCAAATGAAATGAAAAATAAATTTTAAAAGTTTTTATTGTATATAAATTTCCCTTAAACCAGAGTTTATTATTTATGGTTTATTATGCAGGAAAATGTATTATGCCTAGTGTCGACCTTGAAACAAAAAGCAATCCTCATATAAAGGGCAGGAACCACTTGAATATAACCAGTTGAACTGGCCAATAAATCTAACAAAAAAAATAAAAATTTTGTATTAGACGTATTTTATAGATTGTACCGTATACTGTGGTTACTACCTACTAGCTTTGTTACAGCCTATAGAGGGACCATACCAGAGAAAAAAAACCCTGTCTGCGATAATGTTTTTGAGTACGTTCATTTTAAAATAAAACTATCACTTTTATTCTGTTAGAAGGTGTACAATTAAAGAAAAGGAAAGATAAATGAGTTGTATAAAAAATACATTCATTTTATAATTATTCTAGTTATTATTAAGAAGGTGGATGTGGCTGCGGTCAAAATAAATCAACTATTTATAATTAGCCAAGGTTTCGCCCCACTTTGGAGGGCTTCATCAGGGCTAAAAAAGATAGAAACAATGTAACAAACTAAGAGAATAATTCTATAACATATGTACTACCTTAATTAGATTAATTAATTTCAATTTTAATAATTAACTAACTTAATTGAACTCTTCAAATTGCATTTATAGAGAGAATGTGTAGAATATTCTCTATAAGTTAGTTAGATTAGTATGTATAATTTTGTCTATAAGTTAGTTAGATTATTATGTATAATATTGCCTATAAGTTAGTTAGATTATTATGTATAATATTGTCTATAAGTTAGATAGATTATTATGTATAATATTGTCTATAAGTTAGTTAGATTAATATGTATAATTTTGTCTATAAGTTAGTTAGATTAATATGTATAATATTGTCTATAAGTTAGTTAGATTATTATGTATAATATTCTCTATAAGTTAGTTAGATTATTATGTATAATATTGCCTATAAGTTAGTTAGATTATTATGTATAATATTGCCTATAAGTTAGTTAGATTATTATGTATAATATTGTCTATAAGTTAGTTAGATTATTATGTATAATATTGTCTATAAGTTAGTTAGATTATTTTAAATGTTTCTATCTTTTTTTTTAGCCCTAGTGAAGCAATGTGTTGGCTCACAATAAATAGTTTAATTACTATTGGAGTTATTTTTACCTCACCTACATCCATCTTCATTTTATTTTGTAACTTAGATTAGAAAATAAAAGGCACTGTAAGAAATTGTTTTGTGTCTACAATGTCAATCTATATTTAATTTATTCTATACAACTAAATTCCAGAAAATTGTTTATTATAATTACTGGTAATGTTATCCGCATGACATGATATCCTTACGAGAAGAATTTAAGACAAACCCATCAATATTTCTTCACACACATGCACACAAAGGTGACATCATTTAGAACTTCTGTACCTAATTAAGTCCATGCATCGGATTTTGGAAAATATTTTGAATACTCATGAGTTTTTAGAAATTGATTATTGAAACAATCTGAATAATAAAACAGCAATTACTAAAACGTAATGTTCTGTAAAGTGCGAAACTGATTTTAAGATACTTAA
The DNA here is from genome assembly GCF_000696795.3 of Halyomorpha halys. Classification (NCBI taxonomy): domain Eukaryota; kingdom Metazoa; phylum Arthropoda; class Insecta; order Hemiptera; family Pentatomidae; genus Halyomorpha; species Halyomorpha halys. The sequence goes on from NW_027106548.1 coordinate 875,616, forward strand.
TAAAATAATTAATAAACGTAATAATTAAAAAAAATTAAAACATTCGAGTTTCATACTATTACAGAAAAAGGATAATCTCCAGGAAAGAAAATAAGAGAATAAAAAAATAAAATTAATGATGTTTTAAATTGCAATATTTTTTTAAATTGTATAAATACAAAATATATATTAGTAAAAATAAAAGCAATATAGAACTGGGTCATTCATCATATGATAAAAATTAATCGTGTCAACCTGCAATTAAGGTGTCAAATAAATATTTTTTAATTGATTCTATTATTTATTTCAAAGTTAATATTAATATTTATGAGACAATTTAAAAACATGAATAATAATTCATAAGAACACAAATGAATGCGCAAGGTTAAAATCGTTAATAATTTCTAAGGTATTTTTTTTCTTCATTCTTATCTGGGAGCGTTGTTATTCCACGTGCTTGCTTAGATTAAACAACTAA
>NW_027106548.1:876439-880523 GCF_000696795.3 Halyomorpha halys
AATCCATTTCCACAGGGATTTTCTAACTTCAAGTTCTGAGGAATATTCCGTTAAGAGTTCAAGTGATGAAGAAGAAGGTAAGTCTGGTTGGGCACGGATGTCAACTAGCTCGAATGAAGAGGGGGGCAAGAGGTACAAGACCAATAGGGAGGACAAGAAACAGGAAACTACCATCTGAGGAGACGAGGGCAACCCACGCCGAAAGCTTATAAACAGTGTGTGTGGACTAAGGGAGAGGTTGCCCATAGTGCAGGGGCGTAGTGACAGTGTAAAGGTGCTAATCGATACTGGGAGTACCAGTACCTTGATCAGTAGAGGTGTCTTGAAGGAGCTGGATGAAGCCTACCTGCACTATCCTTTTAGCTCCTTTAGTTTTAGGATGATGCACCATCATAGTGGTGGGGGATGGCGACAGGATTGGTGTCAACGGTTCCAGCATGAGAGCTGAACTGGCTCTCCGCTATGCGCAAACCGCTTTTGTCACCATCGTAGCTGCAGGACCTAATCCTGAAGAAGGACGGTATCAGGGTAAATCCAACGAAGACGGATGCCATTGTAATGTCCTTCCAAAAGAGCAAGAAGAGCAGGCTACCCCAGCGGTTCGTTGTGGATAGTGAGGGTCGGAAAATTTCCAACTGCGTCCTCTTCCTCGGCGTGAATCTTTACAGGCATCCCATCTTCTCCAGTCTCGTCAGGGAGAGACTTAAGCTGGCCCGACAGAAGTCATACAGGCTCTACCTCCTGCTCACTTCACAGCAGATCTCGCTCCGACTCAAGCTGAAGATCGAAGATCTACAAGGCCATCATACGCCCGACTCTGCTCTATGGCGCACCACTCATGCGACACCTCTACAAGACTACGTTGTCCAAACAGCATAGCTTCGGCGAATAGTCAGAGGAACCATACTCCAGTGGGCAAGGAATATAGTCATAACTGAGGAGCTCCAACTCCTATCTGTTCCGGATTTCATAGGCCATAGGCACTTTTTTCCATTTTTTAAGAGAGGCAAGCCTGGCGGACGTACAAGTGACTTCAGCCATTGCCCTGGGATTATATTATTTTTATTACAAAAAAAGAAAGAAAATGAGAGGAGATTAAATGAATTAAATATAAATAAATAAGATTAAATTCAAAACTTAGTATAACAAGTAACAACAAACACCTTTAACCTCCTAACAGCTCTCAGATGCTACAGGAGCGCTCTCTCGAACGCCCTTTGATCTGTGTCCAAAAAACCGACTCTCGAAGGATCGGCAACAAACTTCAGACAACTCGTACCAGCAAAGCCAAGCCACCCATCCTCATGCTCGCGCATGCCTGAGTTCGCCACGGCTTGGCCAACATGTTGAGGGCGCTAAGAGGAACTTTAAATTAGGCTGCCCACAATACTCTACTCATAGCGTTTAACATGTAAAAACTCTTTACAGTTAATACATTATTAATCGTACATGTTAGTGGAAATGCCTTTGAGTTATACAGGAAGGTGATCTGAATTGTATTTAATTTTTTTTTTACATAATGTATTTTTAAACAATAGGAACATTTTGAAGAAAACCTACATAATAAAAAGAAAAAGTAAAAAAAAACACTATAAATTTAATTGACATAAATTATAAATAATGAATAAAAAATTGATAAACTTGGTTAAAAACAAAATAAATACAATATACAAGAATTTGCACAATGAAGGAACAATGCTCACACATTGGCTCTTGGTTTATGTTTGGTACATTTATGAGTGTATCTCTTTAGCCGTTGTGGGTTTATATCTCGATCATCGGAAATTTTTCGCCTTAGTAGGTATTTGGTGGGGATTGGGAATTTCAGGTAAAATAGCTTTAGGTTACGTGGTGCATAATTTCCCGCCTGTCGGCATTACATTTGATAAGTGTGCTATGTTAGGGCAGTTCACTGTCAAAGTGTATACATATGACAGTTAATTGCGGCAGTTGCTTCACTGACATTACTTGTACCATTACAGTCAAAATGTCATGACTGTAACTATCGAATAGTTACACCATGGTAGTGGCTGACATTTTTACCACGTAATAACAGAAAATAGTTCACTGTCAAAGGTTATACATGTGATAGTTAACATAACAGTTGCTTCGCTATCAGTGAAGTCAGTCAAGTTCTCCCATGTGTCAGGCCCAGATCCCCCCAAAAAATAAAAAATATATGTATGTTTGCCAATTGCTTCACTGACATTACTTTTACTATCAATTATTATGCCAGAGCTAGTGGGACAGTAACAATCATACAGCTTTAGTTATAACGATTCTCCAAGAGGGGGTAAAGTGAGCAAGTATTTGTCGGGTGGTCAGGTGGTCAGGCGGTCGGTGGTCAGGTGGTTGGTGGTCAGGTGGTCGGTGGTCAGGTGGTCGGTGGTCAGGTAGTCGGGTGGTCGGTGGTCGGGTGGATAGGCAGCACTCTTTAGTGATGTATTGTCGTATCTCCTATTCTTTGTATAAACGGCTGTCGGAAACAGGAGAACGATTTGTGTCAATCGACATTATTGTTCGCGCTCAAAGTACCTATAAATGATGTGTTCCCTAAATAAATCATGATACTAAACAACTGAACATTTTAATACAGATCATGCGTATGCCTTTCAGTAAAATCAATTATATCTGGTCCCATTTTCTCGATTAATCCAGGTTCTGTTAAAACATCTGGGTTGAATCCTTCTTGCCCATCTGTTTTCAGAAGCTTCTCGAAGTCGAAAGCCTCCACTGACGAACATACAACAGCAGGATACACAGAAACGAAGATGGTCAATCCGAAGAACTCTAGGCGTTTCATAGTAGCAGTTATTTCTTCTAGAGTTGGCTTGGTCCCGGTGAAACCGAACTTTTCCAACGAGCTCGACAATGAGTCGTGGTATGCCTTCACCAAAAGTGCATAGTTGCTACGACGTACCCCAGGTTGAATGCTGAGGTAGAAGAAGTTAGTGACGTCTACGCATGGGGTGTTGTGGTGGGGCATTTGGTAGTCCAAAAACCTAAACAAAAAAAAAAATGTATAAATAATTAAATATCATTTCACAGTACCCAACTTCAGTCCGATGTTTTGAAAAGTGTCTTATACCTTTAATTTAATAATAATCCCCCTGTAATACTTCTCTATTGGTTTATTTGAGGATGTATATACATTAATTGAATACTATTGGAACTTCGATATGAATTAATATTTAGATGAAATGATAAGGCGGTAACTATAGTAACAACTAACTTGGCTGTATAATCACCAATAGCTTTATGCATTTTCTTATTATTTCAGATAATTTGGTTACCTATGTGGTACACTAACCATGAAAAAAACATATTCTTCTGAGGTACGCACCAAAAACGTTTAATTTAATTGGTCCATAACTTTTTTTCTGCCTGAGAATTGCAGGATTTGAAAAGATTGGAACCTTCCCTTGGTGACGGGTAACCTTTTGAAAAGATTGGAACCTTCCCTTGGTGACGGGTAACCTTTTGAAAAGATTGGAACCTTTCCTTGGTGACGGGTAACCTTTTGATAAGATTGGAACCTTCCCTTGGTGACGGCTAACCTTTTGAAAAGATTCGAACCTTCCCTTGGTGGTTTGAAAAACCAAAACGTAAATCGGTTCAGTAATTCTAAAGTTTACTTTGGACAGAGATTCCAGCATTATGCATGTGTGTATTCATATAGATAATTCTATGCTCATAGAACATATTGCATGTAAATATATATATTTATCAGCATTTCTTTTTTTTTTTTTATTCTAACTGCTGGATAAATTATTTATTTTGTTTTCTTTTTTTTTATGCAGTGAATTAATTTGTGTCCTAATTTTATGTTAGTTTTTGATTAATACATGTTTAAAAATTGATGCTTCATTTACTTATTTTAATTAATTTCACCCTATTGGCTGTCCCAAAGCTAGTTAGGATATAAAAAGTAATAAATAAAAAGAACTCTAGTCTCAGGAATAATCAAAACAAATTATGTTGTGTCACTCTCAAAACAAATTATGTTGTGTCACTATCAAAACAAATTATGTTGTGTCACTATCAAAACAAATTATGTTGTGTCACTATCAAAACAAATTATGTT
>NW_027106548.1:880573-881588 GCF_000696795.3 Halyomorpha halys
GTTGTGTCACTATCAAAACAAATTATGTTGTGTCACTATCAAAACAAATTATGTTGTGTCACTATCAAAACAAATTATGTTGTGTCACTATCAAAGCAAATTATGTTGTGTCACTATCAAAACAAAGCACCAATGTATATATACAACCCTTGAAGTCTTATTCTTTTATTGAAATTTAATTTTTTTCTTGTATTTTGCTAAGATGTCTACATATCTGCAGCTTGGAGCAATGACCATGGCTAAATTCATGTCCTAAAGCAATGGGGAAAGTGAATTGAAAATGTTGTTGTTGTGTAAAAATCAATAGTCGCAGGCTTCTAAGAACATTGCTTGGTTTTTCATGTAACATTTTAATATTTTATAGAAAAATTGACTAGAATTTTCTAAAAAATGAACATTTGTTCTCTTTGGTCCAAGCCGCAGATGTTTTCTAGTAAATCTACAATGATAATTACTCACTTGACTGCTATTGGTCGCTTCTGAAAGTCATACTTGAACATCATATTGTTCGACCAGCAGTCCCCGTGGTTTAGGCAGGTGAATTCAGATTTTTCAACTTGAACTGACTGCATATGCTTTGCAGCAAATGGATCAAATGATATCATCAGTTTCCTTGCGGTTTCTTTCCTGCAAAATAGTAAACAAAACTTACTAAAAATGCGTAATATAATAAATATACAATGCTTCAAGTGGTGTCAAAAATAAATTATAAATAAGATACAGGTCTCAATTTACTCTATTAGAGTAATGAGTACCAAAATAGAGTAGTACCAAAATTGAGCTCAGAAGGAATGTTATGTCTCGGGAAACATTTGAAATTTCACGAGTTTGTTAATAAAGTTAATAATTTCTGGGGAAAGCTTTAATTTAGTTCAGTAGCTAAGAAATTACTACAATTAATTGGAGGAAACAAAATCTAATATTTCTCAACTACTTACTGACGGAGGAGGAGTGGAAAAGGGTGAGAGGGGGAATGGAAAAGGGTGAGAGGGGGAATGGAAAAGGGTGAGAGGGG
>NW_027106548.1:882653-893845 GCF_000696795.3 Halyomorpha halys
GCAAGGATAGTTGTTTACTATGCTCACACGTGTTTTTGATGTAGCAAGGATAGTTGTTTACTATGCTCACACGTGTTTTTGATGTAGCAAGGATATTTGTTTACTATGCTCACACGTGGCTTTTACGATTTCTAGTTTCTTGCAGAGTTGTTAGTTACATGCATTGCTCCAGGCGAGAGCAGAATAAATTGTTGTTTGAGCTTAGAGTTTTGTGTAGAATTAATTTTATTTTTTGCTGATAATTCAGACTGTCTATTCATTTCAGTATTTACATTGCATATTATTTATTGCACATAAAATATAAGAGTTTCTTATCATTTCAATTCTATTCACTGATTGCAATTCTGAATTACTTGTTCTTTAAATATTAAATTTATGATCAACGACATATACACTATAATAAAAATAATGGCAATAATTATAAATTTGAACAGAACTTGCCAATGAGAACCCCAGCTCTCTCTTATTGCTTTTGCAGTATTTAAAATTCCAGCATAAGGAACAGCTTTGACTATTTTTAAGTTGGTGAAAAAACCATAAGGAATGTAGTCATGTTTGGAGACGAATCCTCTCTCCTCAAGTACCTTAGCCATTCCGTGGTACCTTCCCAAACCCCGGAGAGCAAGCACGGCATGATGAAAGTCCATACCTTTTTGTCTAGGGACCAAACTGTAACCAGTTGACTAAATATAAAAAGTACATGTTAGGAAAATCGTCTCTAAATTTATATCATTTCACTTTAAAAAATATATTTCTATTCACCTTTAGATCTTCTAAGAGAATACAACATAAGTCTGGATCATAGTGAATGAAATTACACCAAAGAGGTTCATCAGTGTCTTCAAATTCTTCCATTAAATAGCTCATTTCTTTGTGTATTACAGAATATATCTGAAATTTATTATTAGTATAGAAAATAGTTTAGATTATTGATATTTTAAACAAGTAATTTAATTTAACCATCTCATTGCTTTAAAAAATTAATTTTTTGATTGGTAATAATGAATATTGGATGTTTATCTTTTACCTTGCTTTCTTCTTTAGCTACATTCAAATGTTTCAATAATTCTCCCCTATCTCCTCCAGTGATTATCTGTTTCATGATCAGCGACTTCTTGGCCATTCTCCCATTTCCCAAGACCACTTTCAAAGTCAGTCTCAAGATGTTTGAGCTATAGTTTTCTCCTTTGGGCAATGCAGGTACCGCTTCAATTTCTGTAATTGAGGCAATGCTTGACTCCTTTGCCAACTTCTTCAGGACAACTTCAAGGACTTCTTTATCCATATCTAAAATATGTAGAGCATATGTAAGCAAATATCTAGGGAAGGTGGGAAAATCAGTTGTCAGAAAATTACAGAAATAGGCTTACGACTCAGCAGTCCCATCTTTTGTGGCCTATTTCCAAACTGTAGACAACCTTTCTTTTATCGTGGTACAAAGATGTGTAGTTGAGAGTGGGTGGGGATCTTTTGGGAAGGCTGGAGAAGTATGTCCTAATAACCCTGTTCAACAGAATCCACCTTCAATAGTAGGTATATTAGCTCCGTGTTCTCCAGCCGCCACAGGAATTTGACCTATACTCCCTCATAGGTTACCTCAATAATAGGAGTGTTAGGGACAGGAGTTACTACTACGAGCTGTTGGGAATGTCTGCAGGGGTCAGTCCTTGGTCTGGCTCTGTGGAACCTAGTGTTTGTCAAGTTGCTGGGAGAGTTAGAAGATGGAAGTATCCTTGGCACACCCTATATCAACAAACTGGCTACCATCTTGGTTGAGAACTGCAGAGCCAATCTGATGACAGAAACAGAGAGGTGCATCAGGAGAAAATTGTATATGGTAGCAGTCAAGACCCAGAGCATACCATAAGAGGCTCTATGCAAAAGGGCCTGTCTTATCACCCTGGCTATCCATGGAGAAAATGACAGAGAAAGTGACGAGGTAACGTATCTTGGAGTGAGATTAAGAGATTAAGGCTTTGACGCTACTCCTCACCTGAGTAGGGTGACCCTGTCACTTAACAGACTTAGTACAATAGGAAGTGTTTACCTGATGACTATCTATAAATTAGTGGTCTTGGGTATCCTGAGATACAGAGGTCCATCGGGCCAAAACTTCATGCGGAAACAGAAGAAGAACAAAAACAAAAGGCCACTATATAAAGATTGACTCTGCTGAGAGTCACAAAGAGCTACAGAATAGTACTGCATCAAGTGGTGCAGGTGCTGCTTGGAGCGATGCTCCTGGATTTCATCTCAGGATAAGTGCTGTCCTTAAGCGGAGGATGTCGTTGAATACGAAGTGAAGAGGTAGAGGCTAGTAGTGCCACCAAGTATTGATTAGAGCATGAACCTTGGAAGAAGATGTAGGAGGATTTGAAAGAGGAGTGGAATGGACACAGGATGGAGAGCCAGAAGGATGTTACTATGAGGAAGTTCTTCTCCACAATCCATGCAAGATCAAAGGCTAAGTGGGTTCTCCCAGACTACTAGGTCTCATATACCCTAACAGGACTTCGAGGATCCTGGGGAAAGGTGCAGAGCTTCAGAAAGAACATCGACCCCCCTCTTCTCACGGTGGTTGACTAGCATACTCCCTGAAACAGTCGAACAAGTGATAGTGGAGTGTAGCGCCAAAAACACTGTGCCAGGTTTTCAAGAAAAAGTGAGGTGTTCGCTCTCGCCAAGTTGGACTTCCCTTATCTGATGGAAGAGGAGAACAATTCCTTCTTTAGGGAATTCATCTATAGGTGGAATGAGGTGTCGGGCTCAGCGCACTTTATGTTCGGAAGGACTCGACACCACAACGTCGGTGAGCCTCCAGAAGAAGAGGGCTGGGCCAGGCTAGCAAACTGGAGGATGCACGCACCGTGATAGATAACAGGTAGCTCCTTGAGTAAGGTGCTCATTTGAACCCTGGGCTGCCCCACAAATGGATTCATTATTTCCATCGCATATTTTCCTTAAATGTTGAAGATTGGAATAATTGTAAATCAGAAGAACTGAATCTAAATTAGAACAACTGAACCTAAAAAAAATAATATACAACAATAATGTAAAACTAAATTCCTGATTCTTTATTTTTGAAATAAACAATATCCCACTTCAGTGCAATGAGTGAGAATACAGCTCATTCACATTTGTAACTGTTGATAAGAAAAATGATAAAAACAAAAACAAAAATAAAAATTTACAAGGGAAAATTAACGAATAGTAATGACAACCGTACAAATTTAAATTCATAACCATTAACTATATTTTAAATCACAAAATAACTGATAAGTGAGAGGCATGGAACTTGAGATAACACTCTTATCATGAACATTATTGTTTACTCAACTCTACACATCATTTCCCCTACTTTGCATTAAAAAAATAAAAAAATTATAATAAAACCCAAACTATCTGTTCAACTCCTAGAATACACCTAGATCTTTATTATTATTATTTTTTTTAAAGGATAAATTAATTTAAAAATAAATCTCTTTTATATTAAAATTAATTTAAAAACTTAGAAATGTTAATATTTGATTGTAACTACGGATATTAACTACACTAGAGAGTAGACTCAGTAGGTTCACAGGACCAATTGGTTTTAGATCTTGTTCATGATGAATTAGTGATAATTAAAATCACGTAGTTAAAAAATAAGAGGAAATCCTTTAATTGAGGCATTGTTATTATTGAAATGTTTTTGAATTTTGCAGTTGTGTGTCAAACAGAGTTTGGCAAAAATTATTCGATTGACGAGAGACGAATGAAATTTTTATTCTAATAAAAATACGCCTAAACAACCCGAATACTTTTTTATTCGAATATTTAAAATACTATTTCAATCGAATAAAAACTTTGTCGAATGAAAAATTATTCGAATACAAAATTATTGGAGTAACAATCTGATTTTTATTTTTTTTAAATTCACTTATTTTTTTACCACCTTCAATTTCTAATGTATGGGGGTCCTCTTTCACATATTCAGACAATTACAAAACGAAAATGCTATCGATTTTACAATCCCATATCGATTTATTTTAATTTCTATTATTTCTAACACATAGGGGCCAATTTTTAGGTTTTCGGATATGCAGAATATGAAAATTTAACATCGCGTATCGATTTATTAAATTGTGACTCATCAAGTGTTGTAATATTTTCGAAATTTAAAAGTCTCTTATTTTCGATTCTAACTGATACTCTTATTTAAATAGCTATTTTGCAATATCACTTAAGTAAGATATGGGAATTTCTGAAGAAAAAACATTATAGATTTAAATTTATTTTTTAAAACCTTACTTGATTACATTTTATTTGTTTACACAATGATGTACATTATGAATCTTACTTTATTTACATTATTTAAATATTAGACATATTACGATTGTAAAATTTTTAATAATATATATTATATGTAGATTGTATTGTAAAGAAGACAGACTATAAAAACCTTGATATAATGCTCAAACCCGATCCTGTGGCAATCAACCCAGCTCTGAAGGTGAACCTCAACTAGATATTTCCTCTCGCCGACAGATTGCGGCCTTGTAAATGGTAGAGGCCATCTCTTCAGCAATTCGTTTGCTTTTGTTTAATGGCGTGAAATATAACTGGTCATCAAAGCCATTCATTTCTTATTTATTTTTACACACACACACACATATGATTTTTGCTTACATTTGTTATATTATTACTAATATTCGTTAACATACATGTATATGTATATTATTTTTCGTCCGTGTGATGTTATATCTTTAAAAGAAAATCTTCTATTTTCGAAACACCAATTCCACTGTTTTCTGTCGTCACTATGGGTTTTCGAAATATTTAGACTGAATCCGAATTATTGAGATGCGGCGTGAAACGTGGGCATTCCTCGAAAATATAGCTAATTGTGTAATTTTGTTACTATGCTGACATTTCAGAGGAGTTTGTTTTGAGATAAGATAGGAGTGAGTGAGCCTCGTGTGAGCTATTCTCAGCCTAGTCAATACGACATCCCAAGGATTAACGTCCTTTTTAATAATTTTTAGTTTACTCAATGGGCTTTCGTTCCACGAAGATTACCATCGAGGGGTCTGCTCATTGCTTATAGAGTTAAAATTGCTTTACTCTGTGCTGGAAGCGCGAGTGCTTCTATTGCAACTCGGCCAGTTCATTTCCTGAGATTCCTACATGACTTGGAACCCATATAAATGTAACTGAGATAAATTTTTTTTAGTAAATACTAGCCGTTTCCTACAAAGTTAATTGATAAATCTCTATTAGCTCTTTTATTATTAGTATTTTTTTACTAACTTAAACCTATAACCAGACACCCTGATTAGTCTGGAATCTACGGATTCGAGAAAGAACCTTTTGAGACGGCCAAAAGTCCCAATATTTCTATGGTGAGTACTTTATTAGCACTTTAGTTCATTGGTGTTGATGTGGTTGTGTGAACGAATGTAAATTGGCATATATGTACGCGTGAGATCGAATTTAGCCGGAAGTTGTTAACTCACCATAGACTGGTTTGTCCTTCATATCTACTCACAGATCTGTCGACATGGTGAGATATTTTCTCTTGTGCTGGTGGTATCTTTTGATTCAGAAGAAAACTATAAGAGTAATCCAAAAACCAAAGAGTTACTCCCTCCCTCTCCCCTCAATTTGATCTGTTGGAAAATTTCAGAAAGTACTTTATAATATGCGAAAATTGTAGTTAAAAGTTTCTGATAAAAATTCAAGAAGAAAGGTAGAATATATAGGTTATGTTATGTTGTACTATTTATACTAATTATTATCACCTACAACCTACTCGTACATTCCTCATATTTACGTTTCTTTTCATTTCTCCTATCTTTATTTAGTAACTTTTTATAATGAAAATAGAGTAAATCGAATATCATAGCCGAAAAAATTCAAAAGAACAAAACAAGCATGTGGAAACCAACGTTTGTTGCTTCATTTGTTTACCAAGCATTTGTACAAGTCTTGGGTTTGCGGCAAGTGGCAAACTTGTAGATCATACAAAAAATAAATAAAAAATTGAAATCGATTCATGATAAATGGGTTATTGATATGTGGTCCAAAATGGATTATTGTAATGTAGTCCTAAATGTTTTTTCTTTATTATTTATATTGGCATTTAATAACTAAAAATGAATTTCACTAAAAAAACAAAAGACAAACAATTACAATAAATGTTGCAAAAAACAAAGTTACAATAGTATAGAAATCTTGCATCAACTAAAACTCTTAAAATTATTCACTGTATCAATATACGTTTGAAGTGGGAAACTCATATTATAAGGCTTTATATGGAATATGTTTTGGTGGTAAGTTTTAAGTGGTTAATAAACAAACAGGACAATGCATTGAAATCATTAGCTCTTCATTTTAAAGATAAAAATTCAAGGTTAATTTCATCGCTGTCCTTGGTTAATTTTTATCATAATAAAAATTAAAAGATGCAAAGGTATAAATATATTGTTTCAAATCTTGTTAATTAACTTTAGCTGTTATATAATTAACTTTTGCTGTAAATTTATTTACTATTATATAATTAGCTGTTATATAATTAACTTTAGATGTTATTTTATTAACTATTATATAATTTAAACTTTAGCTGTTTATTTTTTATTTAACATAGCACTAATTTTTTAAATGACCCATATAAATAAATAATTTTTACTTGCCCATTTCTACATAATTTGTGTATTTTCAGATTTAAAATGTAAAATTATTTTTGTTGTAATATTTAATATTGAAGATGGTGAATTAAGGTCACAGATTCACGATCTAAGTTAATAAAATTTACAATTATAATAAAACAAATATTACTAAATCATAATAATGAAGTATATGTATATGTTTAATTTAACTAATTACATTTTCATTGAAAAATAAGATGGCAATATGCACATATATATTATTTTAATTTTGTTGTTAGGATTTGGGATAATGATTCAAAAATAATTTATTTTATAAATGGCCGAGATATGGAATAATAAATCCTCCAATGACCCACCATTTTGAAATAAAAAAATGATGGCAAAAGGAATATGTATTGTTGTTGTTAAGCTCTGTTTTTCATTAAGGAAAAATATACTTTACTTAAAAATTTATGAGTCCAATGTTTTTCTCTTTATCCAAAACGATAAAGAGAAAAATATTAACAAATAAAAAGTGAATTTATAAATCAATTAAACTTTTTGACCGCTTACGGGCGGGTAACCCCTTACTATATATTACCAAAAAGAATTCTGTATTTTTTACTATTGTACGATTGCGACTTGATTAATTTGAGTGATCACTTCCATTTCCGGAAAAAAACGGAGTATGCTAAAAAAAAACACCACAAAATATATTTTCTACCTTTTTATGACCGGATGGACCGGAACGGTTAGTTGCTCTTCATGTCTAAAATGACCTCTTTGAATATTTGGCAGTAATTGCGGGACTGCATGTATAATTATAGAGGGGGCGTTCATTAGATAATTCAATAAATAGCTGTCCATTGAGGCCTTATGTAAGTTTTTCGCCTCAAATTAAACATTAAGATCTGGGATCCGAAGGACTTCTTTGTGTTCCAGAATGACTCGGTCTTATTCAACTAAACAAATATTCTCACTAACGATGTATTTACGTTATAATACACAAGGCCGTATTCCTAACACGAACTGCCTTCTCTTTTATTTTTTGTGTGGATTAAATATTTTAAATTAGATAGAATTTGGAGTCCTTAGACAAGGCACGGCTCCTAAAATAGGAACTGAGGCCATAACAACAGCGGTTGGCTCTTCGTTTAATTTCAGAGTCCACAACATTGTCTTGGGTTATGAGCGATCCAAGATACACAAACTCGGGGACTTTTCCGAAAGTATATTCTCCGATCCTGATTTCTTCACCGGGCCTGGGGATTTCTTCTGTGACCATGAATTTGGTCTTTTCTGCATTCTCTTCAAGCCTCTTTTTTCTTGCTGCTTCAGCCAATTTCATAAATCCATCAGGGACAGCTTGGAACGAGCGTCCGGCAATGTCAATGTCATCAGCGTAAGCTAGAAGCTGTATTGTTCTGCTGAATATTGTTCGGCTCACTTGAATTCCAGATTCTCTAATGGCCTTTTCAAGAGCTAAATCAAAGAGGATGCAGGCCAATGCATATTCCTGCCTTCGTTCTGTTCCTGAGACAAATTCATCAGATCTTGCTCCCCCAATCTGCACCATGCATCTCACCTCTCTCATTCTAATTAACTTCTGAGGGATGTTGAATTCTCTCATTGCCTTGTACAACTGTCCTATGAATGCTGTCAAATGGTGCTTGAAGTCAACAAGTAGGTGGTGCGTTTTAATCCCGTATTCGCGTCCTTTCTCAAGCATGATGCGTATGCAAAATATTTGGTCAGTTGTGGATCGTCCTTTCCGAGAACCTTACTGGTACGGGCCTGAACTCTTTGCCGCAAAGGGAAGTAGGGGCTGAAAGAGGATGTTAGACACCAATTTATATGCACAAGAGAGTAAGGAGATACCTCTATAATTGTCACAGACCATCCGATTACCTTTTTTATGGATTGGACCAATTATAGACTTATTCCAAGCTTCTGGCATCACTTCATCTCTCCAAATCTGAATGAAACTGTTATGGAGTATTTTCACAAGCTCGCTTCCTCCAGATTTAAGTAGTTCAGCGGGCAATTCGTCAGCGCCCGGCGCCTTATTATTTTTAAGCCTTGCTAGTGAATCCAAAATCTCTTCTTCATCAGGTGTTCCATACAATGATCACTAGGGTTTTCTTCATAGAGACTCTCCTCCTCCTCATCATCATCCTCCAGGAGATCTTTGTTGAGAAGTTGGGAGAAATGTCTCTTCTACTCTGCGAGTATATCCACCATGTTTGTAAGCAGCTTTCCGTCCTCATTCAGGCAGTAGGTGGATTTGGTTTCAAAAGGTTTTCTATTCCTATTGACTGCTTTGAAGAACTCTCTATACTGCTAATGTCCCCTAAGGAGTTCAGTCTTTTCCAATTCCCTTTTCTCCCGCTGTCTTTTCTTATACTGGTGGAGATGTTTTTCCATTCACCGCTTTTGCCTGTACACTTAAACATTCCTCCTCGTCTCTCGCTGAATCATGGTCTGGTGTGCTTCATTCTTCGTACTTGTTGCCTTCTCACATTTTTCGTGGAACCACGGGAATCTCAAGTCCTTCAATGGTGGTCCAAGCACTTATATAGCTGTGTCTGATATAGCCTCTGAGTATTTAGCGCATATGGAGTCTATATCATTTTCCACCGCATCAACTTCTTGAATACACCTATCTAGCTCTGATTCATATAGATCGAGAACTATTGGATCCTTAAGCTTCTTGATGTATCGGTAAGGCTTCTGTCCTGGTGTATTTGTCTTCCCAAGCGCTATTCGTGCATAAACATGTGCGATACTGAAAGTGATCGGAGTCTCCATTTGCTCCACTGAATACCCTCACATTGCGGAGATTGGAAATATGCCTACTGCCAATAAGGATATCACCTGTTGTCGGTATCTTCTCTTGATAATAAATCCTGTACCATATTCATGGGCTCTTTCGCTACAGATGTAGAATAGTGTGACATCTCCCCTCAATAATACCCTGACCTATCCACCGGATTTCCTGGAGAGCAGTTATGTCCAGATGGTACTTTTCAATTTGTACTAAGACCAATTTTAGTGCTCCGGGTCTGTAGAGAGACAGGACATTCCAATATCCTAGGTTAAATTTGAGCCTGGGGTTGCCGTGTTGTTTCCTTTGTTGACCATTTGATTCCGAGGCTATTTTGGGTTTCTTGATATATTCGATTCTTCGGGTAGTGGGGCTATCAACCCAGACTACGTAGCCTAGCCTGCCACCTGGGGCTGCCACCTTTGTGCCTGCAAACAGACACTCCATCCGGGCGGCTACCTAGGAAACGTGACCCTAGGGTGTGTATTGAATGTGCCTTGGTGTACTGTGTGTGCCTGAATGTGTATGAATGTAGTGTGCTGATATCAGTGTATTATTGAGTGTGTGTCAGTATAGATGTTGTTTTCCCCAACCTGGAGGACCAGTAGTTGATTGCGGTGCTAGGTCCACGTTAGAGACCACTTAATATTATATTATATGACCTATCTCTGTCTAGAAACCACTTAATGTTATATGTAATGTATTATATGACCCATATCATGCTAGAGACCACTTAACATTATATGTAATGTATTATATGACCTATCTAATGTTAGAGACCACTTAATATTATATGTATTGTATTATATGACCTATCTCATGCTAGAGACTACTGTATATTATTTTTAATGTATTATATGACCTATCTCATGTTAGAGACCACTTAATAAAGTAAAAACCAAACGTTATCGAGAAAGTAAATATTCACAGAATAGTATTCCTAAAGAAATAAAATCTATATCCAGTCGTTGGAAATTTATTATTTCCTATATATATACTGAAGTTTCAATAGTGTTAAATTAATTTATATACATGCTAAAAATTAGCAATATGGAAGCATTGTAATGTATAAAATTTTACAGGTTGATGGGTATAAACCTTTTTCATATAAGAGGAAAGGTTAGGAGTGGTTAGGCTGTATGTGCATCGTCACCTGAATAGAAATCTAAAGGTTACACAGCAGCATAATCATTTACAACAACTACTACACATTTTCCTTAATTTATTATTTTTTTATTTTGTAGCTGACAACACTTAAAATATTAAGTATTTGTTGAATCAAACATTTCAATTTAACTCTGGCATGAATTTTTCAACTAATTCAATTAGATCAGGTTTCAATTTTTCCATCATTTCAGGTTCTTTGAAAATCTCATCATTCCAACCTGCTTTTCCGTCAGTGGCCATCAGCTTCTCGACGTCTAATGCTTCCGTGGACGAACAGGTCATAACAGGATACAGAACTGCGAAAAACACCAGCCCTAAGAACTCGAGCCTCTTCATGGTAGCGCTTATTGCTTCAAATGTGGGCTTGGAGTCAGCGAAGCCGAACTGGTCCAATGTCCTCACCAAGGAGTCGCAGTAATTCTTAAGCAGGATTTGGTAGTTGCTTCGACGAACTGTCGGTTGTACACCTAAGTAGATCAAATAAGTAACGTCTATGCACGGTGTATTGTAATGGGGTATCTGGAAGTCCAGGAATCTGAAAAAAATAACAATAATATAAGTATAATAATAATTAT
>NW_027106548.1:894010-894730 GCF_000696795.3 Halyomorpha halys
GCTATATCACGGATTAATAGAATACTTTTAGGGCTTTATTAATACACTTTATTTATTTTTTTTCTCGGTTTGCTCTCCAGACCTTGTAGACTTTGGCCGCCCAAACCAGCCTTCTCCATGCTTGCCTATCTGGGCTACTGCTTTCCAGTTTGCTGCATCTTTGTCGATTCTGTCTATCATTTGGCCTTCCTCGTTGTCTCTTGCCTATTATACTGGCATTCATATTTGTGTAGAGGCATCCTGACAGATTGCTTCTAGCCACATATCCCGCCCATCTTAACCTCCTAACAAATATTGACTGACCAGTCCCTGCAAGAGGTTCACTGCTAGTTCTTCTACTCCACGTGTTAAGGCTCTGATCCCAAATCGGTCCTGTAATTGCATGGAGTAATTTCCCTTAAAATTTCTGGACTCTGCTGTCTAGGGTTCCTGTTAGAAGCCAGGTCTCGCAGCCTTATCTGAGCTGGCTTTATCATGGTATTGTACACCCTCAGCCTAAGATTTTTAAAGATTTTTCGAGATTTCAGTTCGGGATCCTTGGCTGAGAGATGAATGCTCTGTTGGCACAGTGTTATACCCTGGTCTATCTTGGCCCGGTGATAGTTTATTGATATTATTGTGGAGCCGAGGTATTGTGGAGCTGAGGTATTGTGGAGCCGAGGTATTGTGGAGACGAGGTATTGTGGAGCCGAGGTATTGTGGAGCCGAGGTATTGTGGAG
>NW_027106548.1:903635-904517 GCF_000696795.3 Halyomorpha halys
CACTAAGATTGTTTCATATTATTACCTCACACATAACACTAAGATTGTTTCATATTATTACCTCACACATAACACTAAGATTGTTTCATATTATTCAAAACTATACTTCGTATGATCTAAGATCTTCTTGCCTCTACTCATGATTTAAAATAAGAAACACAGGAAGTGTCCAAGTGAGAGAAACGCTCAGTCCTACCATTGCGAGGAGGGGCCAGAGCAAAACTAAATTTGGTAACATTGGATATAGGTAACGAGGTAAAAGAGGGAGTAAGCTAAGCAAGCGGCAATAACAACATAAAAGGGTTAGCGAAAGGTGGATAAAGTATTAGCGAAGTATACTCCATGATGAAATATTAGGAAAATATTGGCAGTCATTAGCGAAGTTACCGTTAATTCTTTATCCACCTTTCGCAAACCCTTTTATGTTGTTATTGCTTGCTTAGCTTACTCCCTCTTTTACCTCCTTACCAATATTACCTATGTTTTGCTCTGGCCCCTCCTCGCAATGGTAGGACTGAGCGTTTCTCTCACTTGGACACTTCCCGTGTTTCTTATTTTAAATCATGAGTAGAGGCAAGAAGATCTTAGATCATACAAAGTATAGTTTCTTCACCCTCTGATGGAAGAGCTACAATTTACAATTTTAATTTGAAAGTAACCGTAAAGATATTTATCATCACCCCATCTAATTATATAAAGAAATAGTACAAATCGTCTAACACGAGATAAATGTTCACGGGACACCTCTAAGTGGATAAAAAATTACAACACTCCTGCCGGGCTAAGAAATCTTAGTGTTATGTGTGAGGTAATAATATGAAACAATCTTAGTGTTATGTGTGAGGTAATAATATGAAACAATCTTAGTGTTATGTGTGAGGT
>NW_027106548.1:904567-906906 GCF_000696795.3 Halyomorpha halys
TGATAAATATTTCAGAACACATGATAATCTTGGAAAGGAACCACCAAATGGTTGTACAATCTTACTCAAAATAGTACAATTGCTTTAAGATGTGGTGAACATAATTTAATAATGTGGGTAAGGAAGAAAGAATAAGAAAATACTAGAGAAGGAAAAGGGGTGTGAGAAAGGAAACAGAACGAATCTGCTTGGTTATTATGATTAATCCAAGAGCAATGAGTGGCGCACTGGCGGCTAAAAGTTTGTATTTCTATTCTTCACTCAGCGCATTCCCAAACATCTTCTCATATTAATGCATAATCACTCACTAGTGTAATATGTTCATGTAATCACTCACTTGACTGCTATCGGTCGCTTTTGAAAGTCATACTTGAACATCATATTGTTCGACCAGCAGTCGCCGTGGTTGAGAACTGCGAATTCTGACTCCTCGGTGTGAATCTTTCCCATACTTCGCAACTTTTCAGCAAATGGATCGAACGATACCGTCAATTTCTTTGCGGTCTCTTCCCTGCAAAGTAGCACATATATTAAAAGTTTAGTAAACAGAGGGACCTAGGTATTACGAAGCTCGCGGAGCATTTAAAAATTCATTATATGGAGGGGTTCGTTATATCAAGGTTTAAATGGATAAATATTCAAATTTTGGGGCAAATATTAATTTAGGGTACACTACAGATTTTACAGGAACTGCCATATATTTTGTTATTTAGCTCATGGTGAAGATTCTAGAAATGTGGACCAAGAGAATGATTGTTAGAAGGTTATGGATTAGTCCATCAACGTTCCAGTAGAAGATGCAGAGGTTGTTTTTGGCCTCGAAAATGGTTGTTAAGGGTCTTCTATACACTGCAGTACAGTGCTATGAGGATCTAGTGGGCGTAGGATGTGGCCGAGCAAGCTCCAGCCTCTAATATTAATTAGATCTATTTATTATTCTTTAGTACATGTGACATCCTACGACATTGGCAATTGTATGAGATTAAAATTATGTCGCAGTAATTAAATTAACAAGTTGAATTCAGTTAGTTACTCTTATGAAAATATTACTAAGGTGAATTTAAAATTTATCTGGTATCATTTCCAAATGGATTTATCAAGTGGACAATATTTAGTATTATCAATTGCAGAACTTACCAGGAGGGCCCCCAGTAGGCCTTAGTAACCTGAGAGAGATGTAAGATACCAGCGTAAGCACAGGACTTTATAGCTGCCATGTCGCTAATCAAGGCGTAAGGCTTGTATTCATCTTTGGAGATGACTCCTCTTTGTTGTAGTACTTTGGCCATTCCGTGGTACTTCCCCAAAGCTCTTATGGCCAGGATGGCATGGTCCAGATCCAGTCCTTCTTGTCGAGGAACACAACTATAGCCGCTTGCCTAGTATAGTTAGAGGGGTTAAAAATTGTCAGTTGTTTCAAAAATATTAATTTCTCTTTCGGAACCCCATATCCTTAAAACTACCAACAATACAGTGGAGCGACTTTATTATATCTGTCCTAACGTTCAACAGTTGCCGAGGTATAGTTCTTTAAAAAGCAAAATTTCAAAACAAAATCAATAGTTTTAAAATTAATTCTGAGAAAACTAAATTTCAGATACTATTTGACGTACAGATATTTATTAGTACTTAAGTCAAAGCTAGTTTAATGAACTATAAAGTAGTTTATGGCGTTTATCTTCGGGGGTTGTAGTTTTCATGACATTTGGGAAAAGAAATGCACAAAATATTTGTTTCTAGTTGTTTGGACATCATTTCTGATTTAAGAAAAATATATCTGCGGAAGTTATTTATGTCTGCCAGAGCTAAAAAGAAATCGAGTCGAATGTACTATAAAGTGGGTAATAGAGTTTATCATCGTGGAAATAGTAGTTTTATGATAATTGACTAAATCAATTCACAAAATGTTGATTTTTAGTCGTTTGGATAATATTTTAAAAGGTGTAGAGATTTCTGTTATCACTCAAATTAAAGGTAGTTAACGGAGCGTGTAAAGTAATTTATTACACTTATCTTCATGGCAAGTATTCAGGTTTAGTGTTAATCTGTTAAAATTACAAAATTTTGTTTACGAAATTCAAATTAATATTCGAATGTTATAAAAACTACAAACCCTATGAAGATATGTGTAACGAACCATTACCCATACGAAAATATGTGTAACAAACTACTGCCCCTACGAAGATATGTGTGACAAACTACAACCCAACGAAAATATGTGTAACAAACTACGGCCCCTACGATGATATATTGTAACAAACTACAACCCCTACGAAAATATGTGTAACAAACTACGGCCCCTACGAAGATATATTGTAACAAACTACAACCCCTACGAA
>NW_027106549.1:0-48317 GCF_000696795.3 Halyomorpha halys
AGATAAATAAAGAACTATAATTTAAAACAATAATTATAACTTTTTTTTTAAATCTATGTTCAAAATTTCTTTCTCATTTTTATATAAATATATTTCTTTATTTTTAGAACATTTCGAGTACTAGCGACATTTACACTGAATTTATATATTCATAAAAATGAAATAATTACCATGACATGAAGTGAAGTTGCTTGGAAATCTTTGTTATTTGAATACATATTTATTAATATGTATGGGATATATATTTATCTTATTTATTATTATTCTATAAATATTTAATTACTTCTTTTTGTTAACAAAATCATAAATTTTATAAGAAAAGGAAATTGATATATATATGTATATATATATATGATAGGTTATATATATATATCAGGATTATTTAATAATTAGGATTGATTTAATCTTGTCTCTGTGAAACTAATATATCCAGTCACGAAATTAATGTTCATGTTTACATTATATTTTTGGGAGTCCAGGTTATAGCTTTATGATACCAAAAGCAATGGGGAGTAACATTAAACATTTGTATTTGCTTCTGATTCAAGCAAAGATGTACTTGTATTTTTTAATATCCATTGGAAACTCTGTGAGGCCTACTTATTTATAATTTAATATTTTAAAAATATAACATGACAAAGTATGATATATAAGTATATATATGATAGCTAAGGGGAACTTATGAACAACCCTTATTTGATTTTCTTGATTTGACATAAAAATACTTTCTTGATTTTTAATTCTGAAAAATTGTATCTAACAGAAAGATACTATCACAATTTTGAACCCTCTTGGCCCTTTATGGACTGGTTTGATTTATTTAATACAATTTTCTGAGTGGTGTTTAGTGAATTTTACATTAGATTATCCAATGCTGTCATTAAGCTGGTCAGATGTTATATTATTTCTTTGAAATTGATCTGTCTCTTTACTTTGGTTATTGTTATTAAATAAACACTTGTGGTCTGAGGTGAAAAGTGAATCAACAAATGTCCTGTTATTACTCTCTATTTTTGGGGAAAATAATAATAATAGTAATTTTTTTTATATATTGATATTTTTTAAATTCTGACATTATTTTTAAATTTATTTTTTGAGGATAAAAATAATTATAAGAGCTAGAGGAAATATTTCAGCTTCAGTGTTAACCATACATCAACAGAAAAATATGTTAGCATAAATTTGTTTATCATGTCCCTATGATAATGCAACATACTCTAAATACTCTATTGTGCTCCTATCAAGCACACCAAACTATTACTAAAAGTGACTAATGATGTGTATCAAACTATATTTGTCAATATAAAACAATCCAAAGCAAATAATCTATGCTAGCCATTTGATTTTTTGTCTTCATAGAAATATATTTTTAAATTTGTGCAATTGGTGGAGGTTCTACCCCTCCACATTGCCCTCAAAATAGGTTATCTTCTCACCATCAAAATTAATTTTATCCATTGTTGTTATTACATTATCAGTTAGAAGACATGAGAGCTAATTTCAGTACCAAAATATGTTTGAAGATTTTGATTTAATATTTTAGAAATATTAAATGTATAATTCTGATAAAGTGATTCATCGTTTGGTTAATTTTTTTCGATAATGTATTTCTTTCTGTAATCGACCAAGATATAAATTATCTAACCTCCATTAAACTTGAAGGTTTAATGTTTCAAGATAAGTATGGAATAAAAAATAAAGTGACCAACCCCTGTTTCCATACACGGATTTTTTTCTTCTCTACTACTTGCTGATTTGATACCTAAGCCATAGGTCGTTCCGAGATGACTATCGATACTCGATATTACCATCTGCCATTCAGACTTAAAATTGCCGCCAATTTGAAGTTTCATTATCCTTTCAATCACCTAATAAGAAATAATGGAAGAAGTAATTGCACATTTGTCTGTTTAAATATTGCGTCCCAATGTTTTCTCCTTCCCACCGCCATGTTTAATGAACAATTTGTTTTCCAAACACAAAATGGAGACAGATAGAATACGATCTTAGTGACAGAACTCTGATGATTGCAGTTCATCTATATCCCAGAAACAAAAGAGAATGAAAAATCTTTTGATAGGTTTTGATTTATTACAAAGAACTTTACCATTAACCATTACTTATGTACGCTCTTCCATACTGATACTAATTGTAGGAGTATGGATGTACGTCTATCTCAAGTTGAAAATAATACTATAGAGAGCTAAATGTCCTTTGAAGAGGGTCACAATCTCACAAGATGAGATCACAACACAAAAAAAGCCAATTTTTTCAAGCTGATGGTGTCTTATGAAATATATTTCTGGATGAATACCAAGCTAAACAGAAAATGTTACCGTAATTTGAGTTAAGTATTTTAATTCATCATTATTATCATTACCAAGTTCCGATAAGGGAAATGCCATCCATAAAATTGAAGGGTATGCTGTACATGATTTCTGTCGGTATTTCTATTTTACTTCATGAAGTAATAAACCACAATGAAGTCGAAATGGTTAATATTCTTCAATAGTCCAATTGATTTTGTTCTGATAGTAGGGGCCACTGTTTTGCCTCGCGAAATTTCTCGGAGGATATTCAAGATTGCTTTAAGAGAGTTGTCAACGGCTCTTCTAGTAGTCCATCTTGTCTTCGAAAGATCTGCCAATGTTACTGTCCTGTCCTTTCTTCTATTTTATTTGAAATCTCCAATTCTCAAACCTTTTTTAGTTTTCAAAATATTGGGAGAGGGATAGATGACTTTCCCTTGACTCACTTTTAGCGATGTTTTTTTCATTTTAATAGTAGTTTTGAATTTCAAATTATAAATTCTCAAACATGCAAATTTCAAAGGTCTTATTATCCTAGGGATTTTTAAACGATTCGGTTTTTGCATTCGAATTGTATAATCTTATCTATCTTGTAATTTAGATTCTCAATTACAATTACTTCTTGATGCTAAGTAATTGCAATTACAATTAAAATTACATGTAATTTAACTATAATGTGTATACAGTTTATTTGAACCTTGTTTCTTATAAGCAGGAAACCTAAAAATTAAAATAAATCGATACGCAAGCGCGCGATCATAAAATCGGTTTTTATATTTATTTCCAGCATCTTAGAAAACTTATAAATAAACTATAATATGATAATAAATCTATATGCCCTAAAATGGATATCATTTTTATATTTTGAAGCCATTTGTAAAACAGAGTTTTCCCGTTTTGGTGTTAAGGATTTCTATTTAAGATTACAATTAATTGGAATTCTAGGAAAAAAAACAACATTGTAATTGCAATTACTTTGGCCCAGCTTGTAATTGTAAATTGGACCCCACAATTATAAATACATTACTTCATTAAGTAATTGGTATTAAATTACTGGTATTGGTAATTGTATTTGTGCAATTTCAAATTACAGCGATTGTAGTTACATTTTGCTGGTTAAAAGAAGAATATAAACTTCAGATATTTCTAGAAAAATTTTAGATAATGGTATAAGAAATAATGATACCTTTATTATTAAAGTAATTTTTCAAGAAGATGCACATAAATATTATGAAATATCCCGAATCTGGCTGAAAAAAATGCTTATGAATAAATAAGGGGAATAGGAAAAATAGGGGAGAGAGTTCTCTCTGAGATGAGGGTTCCTATGAATCTTCACCGCGTCACTTAATCGACCTTAGTTACATTCTTACGCATACCATCTGTCGAATAGCAATTTAATTCTGTTTTGAAATTCTGTATTTAGATTCTACAAGATACCATTTTCATTCTATATAATGAATAAATAATGGTTTGAGAAATCTGGTCGCCTTCGACTAGGACTGGTTTTATAATTTAAAGATAAAGTTTAAACTCGAGACTGAAGTTTTATAAAGTGATTATATCATGAAAAAGGGGGCATCAATCAGATGGTTTTCGCGATGACAAAAGGGAAGTCTTCTATCACAGTACTATCTCCTTGTGGGTGGGGGCAGAGGAACAGAAGAGATAGGAGTAGCAATTTGTTAGGCATTGCTGCAGTTGATAATGAAGCCGAAGGGGTAGCAACTAAAAAGTCCCATTAACCGCGGTTTAAGGAGGGTAATAAACCGGCAATTAGGGAGCAAGTTCCCGACCGAATTCCACAACCACTTAATTGTCTCCTCTACATGGAGCTCCTTTAACTTTCCTCTTGGCCCGAGTTTGCTATCGGCCTCCATCCTCCCGCCTCCGCACCAACAATGTTCAACTTGCCTCTTAATTGTGCCCCCTCCTATCTCTAATGAATCTAATTTACAAAAAGGATCGCTTATCTTGATACGAGTTTAACAGATATTGTCGCAACTTTTTCACTTAGTAGTTCTTCGTCGTAAATTAACACTCTCATCTACTGCAAGGAAGTATCCTTATCTTGCTGGGAAATTTATCTCTAAATGTTCGATATACCATTGCATATTTTAATTGAATTATCCATGCTGTCTGCCATTTAATGTAAATGTAGCCACTGTATGTCGAGGAGTGTTACAATTTTTACGTAATCAAAAGAATAGTGGCATGTTTAGTAGTTTTCCTTTACATCCACAGTAGTCCACATAGAAAACACTACCTTGATACTAACTTTATCACAATAGCAGTGACAAAAATAATAATGGTAAGTATAAATATCATCCGGGCCTAATCATGCCAAGGACCAATGCTAAGCTATTATAGATCATGATGATAGTTATTCCCTACAATAAATAGTGGATATCATATGTAAATCAATACAATTATCATCTATTTATTTATATTTTTAATAACTATAACTTTATTACAGTGACTTTTATTCTGGAATAATTCGTTACCCAACAATGACATAGTTGTGTAGACAGCAAATATCTCTTGAATAAGGCTGAATCCCTTGCTAAAGGCTTTCTCCATACACTTACATACGCTAGAAATTGATCTATTCTGGTGAAAAATATATTTCCATGGTCCTTTTCTGTTATACTGATAATTCTCCGAAGGGCTAGATAGAACGGTAGCAGTAGTATAAAAACTACCCCATAAAATATACTTGCAAATGTTGGAACTAGATAGTTGACCGTATGAAGTAGATTTCTGGGAAATAATCCGAGTGGCAGTCATCAAAGGTATCAAAGTAGTAAAAGGAAACTATTTATTGATAACCAACGTTTCGCCCCACTTCGTCAGTGCTGTCTGATTGAAACAAAGATGACAAGTGAAAAATTCTCTTTTACTATTTTGATACCTTTATTTAACGTCCTCCGGATTATCTTCCTACAATCGATCTGCAAATGATTTTAAAAATTAATTTCTTTAACACTTTACAGGTAAAAGAATTTCTAGCGGGCCTAAAATTTTTATTTCAATTAAGTAATGGATTAGATACTTGTTTTTTTTTAGCCAATAACTTCGAAAAGTAGTATCCTACCGAAAAACCTACTGTCATAATAAATTAAATAACATTTAATTTCAAGTCGAATTTATATCATGATTTATTAATTGGGTCAAGGAGTATGTCATAAATAACCACCATAAACCAAAAAATCAAATTTTGCCAAAAACTGAGATATAATAGGATTAAATATGAGTCAAAACAGGGAAACGCATTTCAGGCGATCCTAAAACGGTTACTCAATTGGTAATTAGTGTGATAAATCAATGGATTATGAAATTTTAGATCTTCCCTTGTTTTTTGACCTATTAATCCTAAACAGTGGTTCCTATCAAAACAGTTATTAAAGAAAATTAAATTCTGCATCAAATGTGTATTGAACAAATATAAAAACAATATGTTTTCAAACAATAAAACCGATATTATAAATTTAAAATATCTTCATTGACATTCAATATTTTGCTTCCTCGCTTCCGAAACAGGCAATATTTTTATACATGGAGAAAAAGTAAATAAAATCTATCTCCTCAGAATCGAAAATTTTCATTCTCATTTAACGTCTTAGGTACCATGAAACAAATTCGGTTTGGTGTCTTTCTGTAGTTAAATTTGGAGGTTGTTATACCTAGTTAATCCCAGACTGATTTGATCAGGTTCCGTTACCCATGCGTAAACGTATTTTCATTGGCACATCTGTTTATTGAATGCGATTGGTCCGATTTGTCCCAAATTCGGAGAACAGTTGAAAGTTAGTGTCTACATAGTGTAATATAAATTTTATCAAATTTCATCAACCACTTTCTCTTATTCATGCGACAAACTAATTTCCTGTCCATATCTATTGATACTGGTATTGGTATGTAGTGGGAGGATTAGTCCGGCAAGTTGGCTTTCGGTCCTGTTTGCCAACCACTGGCTACCATAGTTGTTGCCGCGTACTAACCAAGGTGGAAATACCAGGATTCATTTCTCAGGACCGTTGAGAAATAAATATTAACTGCCTAAGGAGGGAATCGAACCCAGAATGCTCCGGACTGGGCGCTCTGGAACCTACGCCTCAACCCGCACGGCCGTCACGTCTCTCTGGACATACCTATGTTTCAACAATGGTTCTGCACATAGATTTTATTCTCAAAAGACCAATGATTAATCTTAAAATGTTGATAATTACATACCTAGTAGAAATATATAGACAAAGAGTAATTCCCCAGAAAAAGAAACTTAAAAAAAAAAGGAAATAAGATGAAAAAGAAGAAAGACCAGTGGGATAATTAGCTCGACCTTTTTGCACGGTTATACTTATAAATATAAAAATGATTTGTATTATTTATTATGTTATAATAATCCTTATCATCCTTACAATCCTTCCCGGACCCGCCCCACTAAGACACCCAGGTAGGGACGGTCCTATATCACTTTTGAAATATTTGCTTAAAACAGGAAGAGGAGACTTTAAGATAGTTTAAATCGAGCAATATTTAAAAGCGCATGAAGTTGGAAAACGACGTGAATTAATGTATACTTCTGTTGGATACTTATATTATAAAAAATCTTTATAATTTTATTAAAATAAATAATTCAAATTTTATCTATTATAGTCTCAAAACCTTTTATTTCACTTATAAGTCCGACGTTTCGGCCAATCCGGCCATCTTCAGGGACAATCTACTACAAAACAGCTTTTATTACATGTATGATCCTACAAACATTTCAAAATACTTAACATTATTATTTATAATTTACCTTACCTTAATACAACTTTGAAACTATATAATTTAAAAAACTGTAACTCCATGAGGCAATTCTGCCCAGGTCAAAAACATCAATTTCTATGAAACATTAAAAACATTAGGTAAAAGATATTTTTTTGTTAATAAGTATATCCCACATATGTATAATTACCTAATTAGTCAAATATTCACTTAAAACAAAATCAAAATCATTTATCATCAGACACTCGGAACGTCGGACTTATAAGAGAAATAAAAGGTTTTGAGACTATAATGGATAAAATTTGAATTATTTATTTGTAAAAAATTACCAGTCTCAAGAAAATATTAATATTATAATTTTATTTAAGAAACAAAGAAAAACTGGGAACTTTAGGTTATTAGGTTAATCTTCCTACGCTTCCAATGATACATGGTACGAAACTATTGATCAAGGCGTTCCTTTCTCGCCTAAAGATTCCCAGCGATTAGAGGAGACACATCGAAATCCGCGAAACCAAAGAATTAAATTAATGTTTCTGAAAAAAATTCATTACCTTTAAAACACCTTTGAAATTATATTAAATCGTTAATTACTAGGCTGATAAAAAAGAAACGGGCTCGGGGCTCACTGTATAAGAGATAACGACTGGACTAATGGTGGAGGGGGTGCGGAGAAAACCGCAGCAACTGCAGACAAAACTGAGAATGAAGAGCAACAAAGGAAATCAGTCGGATTGTGAAAACAAATTATTCATGGCAAAACGAGGGGTTGGTAAGAGCGGAATTAGCCTGTGTGTAATGTATACAAACCCCCGGCTCGGACAATGGTCCTAATCCACGGTTCGGCTAAGTCTGTTACCAAGCCCTAATCATCATTTACATTTTATTCGGGACCTGAATCAGTACTAATTTCTTATCAACTCCCACGAGGTCTGCAAAACTCTAGCCCCTTCCTTCCCTCCCGCTCATTCTGAAATATCTCTTATCGAATTAATACACTTCTCTTGTATAACACCTCTAAGGCACTTTATCGCCATTTCAGATAAATACCCGAACCCAATGAATCGATGTGATTACAACTGCTGTGAAATATGCATGCGTAAAATAATTATCAATTATAGGCAAGATTGTTTCACAATAATATTAGTTTACAATAACATTGCCTCACGTTTCGGTTATCACGTCATCGTCGGGAACATTGTAATAATTCAGAAATAAAATATTATGCCATGATATCGAATTCCGAAAAAAAAAATTATAATTGATCATGTGTAATTCAGTCACATCTTATTTTCTTGTATATTTAACAAAATTTAAATTGTGTCCAAAAATGAATATGTTAACTACTAACGGATGTTTCATAGAAATTCTTGACATAATCCTTAGATCCATAATTGGTACATTTTTTTTTTTTTTTTGTGAACTAAAAATATACATATGAGTAATTGTAAAACGTAAGTACCTCCTACTTGAATTGATCCAATTTATATATTGGTACACAAAAACAATTAATTCACGTAACCACATTCTAAAATAAACTCAATTGTTAGATCAGTTAGTAAATGAATTGATGTAGTTATTAGCTACAAAGTATTTAATGATAGCTATGGCTGACCAAGAAAAAATAATAATACATATTTCAAATATTAAATAAATAAATCAAGGATAAAATATTTTAAATAAACTATTTATTTTGAGGCAATGATTCGTCCCACTTCGCCGGGCTTCATCAGGGCTAAACAAGACACAAACAACAATTTTTTTTAGTTGTTTGTAATTAAACTTGATATAATAATGTTGACATTTCGCAGGTCAAGTAATGGACTTATTAGATTACAAGAGAACAATGATGGTTTAGCTTTATCATCTTCCAGTGACTAATAAAGGAGAGGAAAAAGAAGTCCGTGAAAAATCACCAAAGTTAGTGATAGTGTGGTTTGTTTTAAAAAATATTACATTAAAATTTCTGTTAGAATGTAAACTTACTGCCTAGGTGCTTGCCGTGATGCGTATAAACTTAGGCTGGAGCATGAAGTACTCTCATTGTAAGTCTTTTGCTACTATAACAACAATTTTCAAAATTTTATTCCATGTTTTTCAATCGTTCAAATTCTCAGGCTAAACACCTCGATTATCCTCAAGTTGACAAAAGAAAGATGGGAGCCAAAAAAGAGTACTACGAATTTTTTTATCCAAAAAGGATACCGAGGTGAAAACAGTTTCGGAACTGCTACCATTCACCAAATCATTGCCGTCATGTTCAAGCATCCACTTCTCTCAATGTCCATAGCTGGTGGAATCCCTCTCGCGTTTACAAAATGAATTACTGAGTTGAAGGAAACCTAGGTGGGGACTTTCGTAGGCAAAGGTGGACGATTTTCAGCTTCGTTAAATCTACATTTATTATTTAATTTGTTTTTATAATTAACTCTTCAGTTGCGTTCTTAGCAGAAAAATCAGTTTGTCCATATTTTGTCGCCAAACTTTTTGTTCCAATAATTTTTCATTCATATAAGAATAATTCGGAAATTTTTTGAAGGTATCAAAGTATCAGCGATTAAAAAACCCATATAACCTCTCTACAGATACCTTAGTGCTATCGTCAGTTCTCGGGTTATTAAATATCTCTTGCCACTTTACTGCCATGGAATATTGTCCCATCTTTCCTGAACGAGAAATTAAAATTTTTATAGAGGGGCACAAGTGGATCAGATTAAAGAAGCAGACAGACATTACCGGGGGGGAAGAAAGACCTGATCCAGAGACAAACAGCTGAGGTTCCTTTTCATTTCCTGCGAGTTCTTTGGCCGCTAGAGCGAGATAACCGACGGGGTATTATTCGCCGCTATCCTATTAGAGCCCTATCTCTGGACGCCCGCTACAATGCCGCATAAATTGCCACCCCCCTCCCGCAGATAAAGTCTCTCTTCCCCTTTTATATATCCCCGCTCTCCTCCGTTTATGCCCTCCCCTAATGTCTGCCGCCATTGTCTACCGCGCTCTCTTTGAAGTCTTCTGATATATACTTTTTTCCTGAGTTAGTTGGCGTACTTCTATATTCTATCTTTTTTTAGGTTGTCAAAATATATAACTCCGAAAGGCTTGTTCTCAATTTGCTCCTTTAATAATAACAACATGAATTCGTATTATTCGAAATAATGATAGTCGGTGGGTGTGGTAAGAAATAGGTCACAAATTGATATAATAATAACACGAATAAGAAAAAAAGATATGAGAACTGTTTGGAGTTCATAGGATAAAAAACGATACCCAGTCCATTTCAAATCTATGCTGGTATTCAGTGAAATTATGATTGAGAATTATCTTAAGGTAAATAAATTCAAATTAAGATAAATATTTAACTATTTTTAAGGAATTAATTAATTAGAGTTTTTATTTTTTATTTCGTCCTAGGTACGTCCCTATCCTTTACCTTGTAAATCAGAGAACTTTTTTAAATTTTTTTCTTTATAACTAATTACAATTAATACATTTATTTTTTAGATGCTCCGCGATGCCGCTTGAGCGAGATGTAAAAATAATCGGTTAAATTATTCCAAAGATAACCTATGTAAACTACAAAGAAGCAAAAATAATTTAAAACACATAAAATATATAAGAATCTAAAATTTATGGGCCACGTTATCTATCTCGTCCATTTTTATGAAATTGATAATTCAACTGAGTAGATCCTGGTTACGCCCTTGTTCCAGAATTGACGGACTAATACGTACAAGGTATTTGAAAGACTCATTATATCTGTAGCCGTTTTAGGGCAACTGAAAAATAGCTCTTTTTCAGAGATATATTTTACTGACGTAGTCATAGAAAACATTTAAAGCTAGTTTGAGATTCACATTTTACAGTCTTTAGTTAGGATAATGCTGGACTATTCAGATGTTCTAAAGCTGACCGGGAGCTCCACGACCGCATTTTATTTATTTACTCATATATTTATCTATATGTATTATGTATCTCTATAGGTTCCTGATGGGAACCGACTGAAAAT
The DNA here is from genome assembly GCF_000696795.3 of Halyomorpha halys. Taxonomy (NCBI): domain Eukaryota; kingdom Metazoa; phylum Arthropoda; class Insecta; order Hemiptera; family Pentatomidae; genus Halyomorpha; species Halyomorpha halys. The sequence continues at coordinate 11,089 of NW_027106549.1, forward strand.
GTATGAAATATATTTAATTCAAGGACTAGATATTATTGACCCCCTTGCCATGGCGTGATCGATGTGAATATTTGTAATTAATCATTGGAGTTCTTCCCTAACAGTGTTTATCAATTTACTATGCTATTGTTATAAGGTGGCATGTAGGGGTTCTTAATTCTAAAGTAAAGTCTTGGTTGTATTGGTTTGGCAAGAATAATCTTATGAAAGAACATTGGGAATTTATTTTCCTTAAAGTTTAATTACAATATTATGAATTGAGAAATACCAGTTGGGATCTGTGATATTCATAAGTTTATAACTTCTACAATTGCTATTCAAAAATACAACTGAAAGGTCTTACTTATCTTGGTGCGTCTGTCAGCTATGGCGTTAGGGGTGGGTCATTCTTCGTTTCGCTCGGCGGTCTGTTGGCGGATCTCCGTTGTCTCCGTGCAATGTGCTTCCCTGTTGGTCGCGTCTCTCCCGATCTTCCCCGACTCAGGACTCGTCTTGTCCGGTTCCTCTCCGACTGTAATTCCTGTCTCATGGCTTCTCTCCAACAGTCCAACTCTCTCCAACCTCCCTTCTAACCACCTATCTCACCTCTAGTTCGCATTCATTCCCACTCCGATTCTTGTCTTCTCATTGGACAAATCTAGCTCTCATCCCCTTTTTATTTAGTGTCCCGAGGGGATGAGATCCTTTGATCCTGACCCTATGCACAACCTGACAAATAGCTCTCTATGACCTGGAGATAAGCAGTGTGCGAATTGTACACAGGTGTCCACTATCCTCACTACGTATGTCGATGACACATGTCTTCTCACAGTTAATAATAACCCTTAATTGTATCCCAAACTCTCCAATCTCATATCACAGCCCCCAATAGTGTCGCAATTGGAAGTTTAAAATAAATTGCAACAAACCCCATCAAATCACCTTTAACCTACCGACTGCCCCACAGTATCCTTCAATAATGCTGCTCTCATCCCTGTAGAACAGATGCGCTACCTTGGACTAAAACTGGACAAACGACTAACTTTGAATCCTCACACAAGACTGAAAAGGCATTGAAACTGCACGTCGACTATTACAGCACTTAGCATTACAATATACGCAGTCCATTACAAAGTACTGATTTACATGGATATACGGAGTCGAGCTTTGGGGCTCCACTAAACCTTCGAATTCCTCTCTTATCCAATCTTTACAATCCAAAATCCTTAATTCTGTCAGAGAAGGACATGTCTCAAAGTTTTCTCCATCTATTCTCCTTTGGTTGCAGAGCACACCCGTAGGATCCCGCGCCAGGCCTATCTTGTAGAGATGACTCGACAGGTAATCGTGGTCAGTCGTCAGGTGGGATCAGGCCCTACATCTCTTATGAAACTTTATTTTGATAATTATTATTAGAATATACTTTCATTTATAATTAATCTTGCAAAGAAGCTTTGTTGCATTTTTGAAAAACAATTAACTCTTTTACTATAATACCATTCTAAGTTTCGTTTTTAATTAATGTATTTGTATCAATAATAGTAATGCATCTCTATGTATTACTATTATTGAAAAAATAAACCAATTTCATGATGTGATAATATTGATGAGATTATTTTGCCCTTTTCCCGGTTCTTGAGTAGTGAAAAACGAAATCGAAATGGTTTTTTCTTAAAATTTATTACATAAATTTAAACTTAAACGTTTATTTATTATTAAAATACTATTAAAACATACATAAAATGCATTTAGCTTTTACTTTTAATTTCCCAAATGTTATGTCTAGTATAAAATTGCCTTTTTAACATTCAGAGATTGATTTATTGTTCAGTTAATAGAAAGGCGAACCGGTTATTGTCCTTAAAAACCTTTTCGATATACCCCAAGCCAGAGATAGAAATGAGTATTTTTAACAATCACAAAAAATCCGTTCATAATTTCTAATGTTTATGCATTTTTTTATGTACCATTATGTAGAAAAATATATAATAAATAGTGTGTTTGTAACACTAGTTTGATGCATTTAAACAGAATAAAAATTTCCCATTTTTCTCATGATTTAGTGAAAAGAAATTATATTCCTTCAGCCAACATACGCGTTCATTATCATAAGTGATATCAAATATTTAAATACGAAGCAGTTGAGGAATAAATAAATGCAAAAGTTTGCCCGCCTTGAATGTAGACTAATTCTGAGCCGAATTGAGGAGAAGTTGGCTTTTAAAATCGGAAAAGGTGGAAACTGTAATGCGACGGATGTGGATGCCATTACTTGGGGACTGCTCCAATTGGCGGGATCTGATTACCTCACGCTGCTTCCGTGTAACTTCCGAAACTCAGCCCTCACATTACATAAAATCCAATCCTAACCCTCCCTTCAAATAAACTCGTTACAATGAGTTCTCTCTTGGTTGGAGAAAATTGTTCAACCTTGTACAAACATGCCACTTTTTCCATTTCCCTTATTTCCTCCTCATAGGTGTTTGTTGGAAAGTTTTTTCAATTTCAATAAGTATATACCGTGTGGTTTAATACGTTTACATTGTAAATAACTCAGCTTTAATTTTAATTTTAAAAGAATCTCTAGAGTAGTACAATTCTATCAAGGTTAAATTTTATTAGATACAATTATAAACTATCTTTTTGCTTTATATAAAGGAATACTATAGAATCGCTAAACAGTCATAACACTGGTAAAGGTGATTCTTGATCTCCTAATGTGCGGTAGAGGCGGCATAGTTCAAGAGCCGGGAAGCAAAAAGGCAGTTATCTCACCCCAATTTTTTATTACTTCAATAAACTATGTATAATTAATAGTCAAAGTTGATGAGTCTGCCAAGTATAGGTAGGGCGTCTAAAAAATGGCGGCTGTTTCAAAACTTCAAAAAAACGTTGATTTTTCATTCGGAGCTCTATATCTTAAAAACTACCACCGAAACTAGAAAATCTAAGAGAACATTATTTAAGTAGTAAAAGAGCAAATTTCCTGAAATATTAGCCCTAAAATTGCTATTTACGTCCAATAGTTCTCTAAATAAAGCTTTTTAAAAAGCAAAATTTCTTAAAAACCGACTGAAAGATTAGTAGTTAGTTAATTTATTTTGAGAAATCTATATCTCAGGAACTATGTGACGAACAGATGTCTATTAGCACTCAAACTAAAGCTAGTTCAATGGGCTATAAAGAAGTTTATGACCTTTACCTTCGTAGGAATAGCAGTTTTCATGATAGTTGCTAAAATAAATTGATTTATAGTTGTTCCGACAATAAGTTTGTCGGATTTAATAAAATTTACGAAAAACTTCATTTCAGAAACCATTGGACGTACAGATGTTTGCCAGCGCTCAATTTAAAGCTAGTTAAATTTACTACAAAATAGTTAATCATGTTTATCTTTGTAGGAGTAATACGTTTTATGATATTTGACAAAAGAAACTCACAAAATGTTAATTTCTAGTTCTTGGTATAAAATGTTGGATTTTTGATAAAATATATCTCTAAATCCAAGTCTGGCAACACTCAAAATAAAGGAAATTTAACTTACTATAAAGTAGTTTATGCCACTTATCTTCGTAGGGGTAATGGTTTTTATGATATTCACATATGAATATAAATTTGGCAAATGAAAATTTGTCCGAACAATTATAAATCAATTTTTTTTACCAAATTTCATGTAAACTATTACTCCTACAAAGATAAACATCATAAATTACTTTATAGTTAATGAGCTAGCTTTAATTTGAGTGATAATAGACAGTTGTACGTCAAATGGTTTTTGAGATATAAATTTTTCAAAATAAATTCACTAACTACTGATATTTTAGTACGTCTCATACAAAATTTTCATAAAATGTTACTTTTTAAAAAGCTATAACTGTTTAACGTATATAACTCTATTAAGGCTCATATTTTAACAAATTTACTCTTCTTTAAATGACGTTCTCTTAGGTTTTCTTGTGTTGTTCCTACTTTTTAAGATATAGAGCTCCGAATGAAAAATCAGTTTTTTTTATCACTTTGAAACAGCCACCATTTTTTATTCCCCCTACCTATACTTAGCAGACTCATCAATTTTAACTAGTAATTATTCATAGTTTTCATTAAAGTAATCAAAAATTGGGGTGAGGTAATATTTCAATTTGGAGTTGACATTTAGCTGAGTCAAAATTTTTATTAATGTACTACTATATATGGTAATTAATTGTTTATAATGCAAGTGCTGTTATTGCTTTCCTTCAATCTCGATACCGACATTTATAATATAAACAAAATAAGAGGATTAAATCTAATTAGTTTTGTATGGTTATTGTTTTCCAGAAAAGGAAATCCACTTGAGAACGGACCAAGAAGTGACCGTTCCGGAACTGATGTCCCTTCGCTGCGTTGAGACAAATAAAGAAAAACGTTCTCATACATTCCCGACCTTCGGAAAAAAGTTAGGCCGGGGAGAAAAAGACATATTATCGAACCGTAGAAGGCCGTTGTAAGTAGCCCTGTCCCGCTGTAATAACAGTAAGCATTTTGTTTTCACAACCACAGCCTCCTACCCACTTTTCGACTTATTTACCTTCTCACTGTCAGTGCTTTCTTTCAATTATCCTCACGGTTCTTATCCTCTCCTCTTTCAACACTTCCCTCCCTCACAGGTTTAGATTTGTCAAGGTACTGTCTTTATTATATTCTTTTAATTAAAAAAATATTGTTGTAAGTTGTGTTTAAACGTTATTATGAATATTATAATATTTATTATATGTATCGGTTTCTACTACATTCGGTTCAAAACCTTTATGTTGGTATAACGTGAGGGTCACACCACTATACTGAAATATTTATTTTGCACGTGATCCCTCTCTGAAGTTGGTCCCTATCCTCAAACTTTTTTGGAGTTCCGATAGCCCCCTAAGAGCCGTAGAGTTCTTAATTGTTTTAAGAAAAACTTTTATTGTTTAAGATACAAAAAATATAATTTAGTTGTGTGGAACTAACTTCACATTTTCTGCAACTTCGAGCCCTATAACCTGTTTACCATCAACAGTAGTACATACGTTATTTATTGAAGAAAATTAATGAAGTTAAAACTCTTGGTGGGCTAACGGAACTTTACCGATTATCGACAAAATTTTTAACCGAAAATATAATATTAGATATTTCCTGACTGAGAAGATATACAGTTTTAAATTCTTGCAGTTCCGATAGTCCCGAAGTTCGCGATTTATTCACTTTTTGGGCCTTAAAAATATTTTTTGGTATTGCCAGTTCTTTTGAGAGTCCTGGTAAACCGTTAAGAGTTGTTATTATCCTTAATAACCAATGTCTTCAAGTTGATAGGAAAACAGTTATCGGACCCTAAAGTTGCACAATTGGCGAAGATAGTCGCATATATCTTTGAATGTATATTTCCGTTTTCGACAACAGAAATATTTCTTAAAATAGTTGAAAGCTCTTGAACTATTAAGGCAGCTATCAGAACTGCTACAGATCAAAACAAAGTGAGGATGAAGGACCTAATATATTTATAGATATATTATGACGAACTTTATAGTTAATTATTATATACTTTGAGATGAAGTAATTGATTGATTAAAAAAAGATTTGTTTTTGATACAAAACTATTTCTAAAACTAAAACTGATTGATTGGTTATTAATTTTGTTCCTTAAAGGTTGGTATTTTCGGTTGGTGTAATACCAAATAACCTACAGTATGTCGAACCTTATCTCAGAAAAAATAACTCACACATGTATGGAAACAATTTTGTTTCAAATCCATTTTAGTGAAGTATACTTTATCGCAAAGCAGCGAAATGGCGATGCCGTTGTGATGACGACGGATGAAGCCCCGTTCTTCATTATCCGTTCTGTTTTCAATCTGGGCCCCATCGGGATAGGTTGGGTGTAATGGAGTAAAGCTGTTATTTGAAGCGCCGTTAGGGAAAGTAATAACAGGAGAATTATGTAGCCGGAATGTATTTAGGCCGGAGAGAAGGCAACAGCCCGTGGAATTGTCCACGCCCAATTTGACGGGGCAATCCCTCGAGGCTGTTGACGAGAGCTAACCCAATAACTCTCGGCAATCCTCTCCTATCACCCTACCTTCACCTCCCTCTACAATGCAACATTCACCGCTCTGTACTCTGGTCTCTGGAGTAAGGGCCCTCGAAGCCATCTTCTCAGTTCTGAGGCGGGGTTAGGACTTTGATATACTTCACGGGCAATAATAATTGTAATGTCAGCAAAAGACAACTGAGTATAAAATAATTCTGTCCTATAAAAAAATAAGTCCTGCTCTTTATTTTTTAAAAACTGTTTTGATTAGAAGTTAAATGTGATGGCTCCCCGAACAATAACATATCCTTGATAGGTTTGTGAATAATTAAAAATAGTAATTAACCTACTAACAATTGAATCATAGTATATTGTAGCTTGAGAGCATACAATTTTATTAGAATCTCTTTCAAATTTATAATCTTATTTTTCTTTAACAAACCCGTATACCTTACAGTGTCGGGGCAGCCTAGATCCATTTGTTGATACTTGTAGATTAGTAATAATAGCCACACAATGTTTTGCTTTCATATTCAGATCAATTCCAGATAGTAAATAGTAAATAGTAAATCAGCTGCTCTTTCAATCAAATTCCAGTAAATAATTCCTTGTAAACTAAAAAAAAAAAAGAAAAAAATGAAACAAATATAACAAAAGTGAAATTAAAACTAGCTTAGTAAGTAAAAAAGTGATAATTAACTCAATTTGATTCCTAAAACTACACAAAATAAAAAAAAAATAACATCTCCTATTTACACAATTCTCTAACTCACGCAATAATAAAAAGAAATCAACAAAACAAAAAAAAAAAAAAAAAAAAAAAAAATATGTCCTATTTTTAGTGAGAAGGCACTCCAGGCTTTCACGGAGTTGTCACTATAAAGAACCTTAACTGTTCAACGTGAACCGTTTATTTCTTCTTCGGTTCCTGCATACTTTCAATAGTTACGTACAATATGTTCTTTGATTGTTATCACCTAGAATGGTGGTAAGGATTGTAGGGCTCCTTTACCCCTATCGGACTCCAGTCAGCGATATACAACAGTCCCAATTTTAATATTTCCCATCGCATCTCGAAGGTTCAAATTTTGTTGCGCCACTCAACGAAGTTTCTCTCGCTCCCTACATTTTTCCCTTAACGTCTGCATGACGATCTCGTGACTATTTCCAAATCCACCTCAGCTGTGTCTATGGAATTTCTGCAGAGGTCAACGGCGAGGAACCTCTAATAACCGGATGGAGTAGTCATACGTGGCCATCGCTCTTACTTTTTTTTAAATGACTCCTTTCCTGGTCATTTCTGACATAGGGGACAGAGGGGGTTATCTACAGGTTTCTTTCCTGTTGTAAACATTGTGGGGATCAAGTTTTCATTTCGTGGGACCGCAACAGAAATAAAAGTCGATCGCCCAGGCCGGATTCTAACAGGCACCGCTGAAGTTAGGAGTCAGTCAGAGTTTGAACTTTAACACGCTCGGCTACGAACCCTTACTAAACCCTTACTATCGCCTCGTCCAGTTTCAGTCCTTTGTCCGCGTGATAGACCCTCACGTGGTTGCTCAGGGTACTGTGGAGTCTCTCCGCCCCCCTCTACTTTTAGGTTGACCTGGAGTGTTGATGTGCCACTTTCTCTTCATCCTTCCCTGATCGTGGCATTATCAGATCTCATTCTTCCGTCGGATAAACTTCGATCTGGTACTCTGCAAAATAGGAACCGCGTTCTCAGTGTGACTAATATGGCTTCGGCTGACATATCTTAGACTTAATGTGCGTTGGCCACTTTGCTGGAGAGATCAATGACATTTATCCATTTGTAACATGTCCATGTAAACGAGTCGATCTGAATGTCACTGAGCGGCCTCTTTGCAGTGGGCGTCTTCTCTTGTACTGCTTTAGATGTGTCTTACAGCCTCCAATAACCTCCTGGACCGAGCTATATAAATTTGGATATAGTCGTTGTAATTTCATTACATTCTATTTATTGGTAATATTTTCATTATAATTTTTGTTTATTTGAAAAGTAACATTTGTATTTACGAGGTTGGTCTGAAACGTTTCCGACCTAACAAAAATAGACATTTTTTTTGATTTTTTTTTTTAACATAGTCCCTGTCACTTTACACACTTCTCCCAGCGATGCTACCTTCTCTGTAACCCGTACAAAAAGTATTTGGCTATTTTATATGCAAAATAATTGTTCACGATGGTGATTGCCTCTTTATTTAACGAAAATATCTGTCCTCCAAGCGGAATTTTAAGATGAGGGAACAAAAAGAAGTCGACTAGATCTGGTGAGTAAAGCGGATGGTCAAGCAGTTCAAACCGTAATTCGTTCAAACAGGCGTGCGTTGTCTTAGTAAAACAGGATTTTCTTTATCTGCAAATGTGGCCGTTTTTCCGCAAGTTCTGCCTTCAGCTTGTCAAAATAATTGTTCCCAGCTTGTCTAGTAATGATGCGCAGTATGCTCCGGTAATGGTTTTTCCTTTTTGAAGATCAAAATAACTCCATGATAATCCCAAAAAAACATTCGCCATCACTTTCCCAGCTGAGAAAACAGTTTTTGCTTTTTTTAGAGCCCGTTCCCCCTTTGCAATCCACTATTTGAACTGTCTTTTTGTTTCGGGCGTGTAATGTTGTATCCAAGTTTCATCTACAGTAATTAATCGGCGCCAAAACTCGGATTTATTGTGCCTAAACTGCGCCAACAGAGCGTTGGAAATGTTCATTGGAACCCATTTTTGGTCTAATGTGAGAAAACGCGTCATCCAACGTGCGGACAACTTTTTCATATCTAAATATTGATTTAATAAGTAACAAACACGTTCTTTTGGCATGTTCATAACTTCTGCTATCTCTCTCACTTTAATTCGGCGGTCGTCTAGCACCATTTGGTGAGCTTTGGCGATGTTTTCGTCGGTAACGCATTGCAGTTTTTGGACGTTCCGAACGTTCATCGTCCCAAGCTCTTATGGCCACGTTTCGATTCAGCTGCCTTAAATTTCACTGAGGTAAATAATGATGCAGAGCCCCCATACAAATTCACATCAACTCACTCAAACGACTGTTACATAAACACTGCGCGTCCAAAATGGCTGAAACTTGGCGGGTAACTGTTAACAGATGAACAACGAAATTCACTTGCTTTTATTTACTGCTGAGTGCTGTCATCTTCACATTGCGGTCGGAAACATTTCAAACCACCCTCGTATATTTGTAAATAGGTTTGTTCAAACTCCTGGTAACTAGCAGGAAGCCAATTGAGTCCATCACTTTCATGGTGGTTAGGTACGGAATTCGTTCCCAGTCCTATGGGATCGATGCACTATATGCTATATGCAAAATAACTTGGATTGATGCTTGTCTCTGTTTCAATGTTCACACGGAATACATCAGCGCCTAAGCTACTAAAGTAGCAACCTTAATGTCACGCCTTATTCAAAACTTTGGAGATACTAGGGAGAGTTGCAGTTGGGAGGCTGCAGTTCCCGGGAGGTAGGCTTGTGGTAAGGTCTCTGGCATGGGAAAGCGGATTTTTACTTAACCCAACTGTTGACAGGGCATAGATGCTTTAGAGTATAAAAATACCGATTCAAATTGGACAACACCGCAGAATTCCCTGGATGTCAGACTGTCGAGGAAACAGGGGAGAATGTATTTTTCGCTTGCATTCGCTTTGGAGCAGGAAGAAATGAATTGGAGAGAGTGTATGGAAGACGCATCACACCTAAAAATGTGGTGAACCACATGTTACGCTCAGAACAGCACTGGAACGTAGTGAAGAGATTCACCACAGTACTCCTTAAGAGGTTGAGAGTGGAAGAGAGACCCTGAAGACGTGACTACCATGGAAATGTGAAAACCATGTGAAAAAAATGAGGTGGCACTCAGCCATATTTCCCTCTATGAAGCTAAGAATGCCTAGCGGCGGTCCCACTCCGGCGGAGAGGAATGAACAGGAGTACGGCGGTGGTGTTAATGGGTCAAAATCCCACACGGGTCTCCAAAAAATTTTATTGGATTAATTGGATATAGGGATTATTTGGATTAAAACTATATTTCTATCAAAAACTCAAATTAAAAATTTTGCATGATCGCAATACTTTTCATTGCTGTATATTCCATATATTGTAAGTGAAAGTAAAAACGGATTTATTCAAATGGCATCAAATGACGAAAACTATTAGAGAAAACATGGCTTTATCCGGCCTCACTGGAAGTAGCCCTTATTTCGCCTTTCATCACGACCGGCCTGAGCCTTTCATCTTTTGAAGGAGGATCCTCTCATGTGGCCGTGTGTTATCTAAAATTATTTAAGCATATTATTGCAGCCGGTGAGATCTATTCATCTAATCAAAGAGTACCTCCCCGCAAAGCTCGTTAATCCTTTTCGGGCGTAATAGCAAGTTCTGTATGAGAGCCCTTTCCATTACCTCAACTTCGTCTTGTGTGAAATTAGGAAGTCGCTCCTTTATCTGCTCATGTTTTTATAAATATATTCCATTTACGTGAGCAATTACCCGACTTATGAATCGATATTCATTCTGATAACTCCCTTCAAAGCACTTTTGAGCCTTTCATCGAATGATTACCGTTGGCCTTTCATGTTAATTGAAGCGCGTTATTTAGACAGAATCTTTATCATGAGCTGCCTTTGATTTGTAGTATCTATTTACAAAAGGAATCAGTAAGCCGTTCAGTGTTTCTTTTATTTTTAAACATAAATTTATTTATTAATGAGTAAGTGATGCTTTAATATGCAATATATTGCAATTCAGTTTTAGTTAATAGAATACAGTATCTCGGTAATGCATAAGCTAGGGGGCACACGTACTGTAGTTGTTAAATTGTTTTAACTTTCAATTATTTCATGTATAGTGGATTTTTCTCTTAAACATATTAAAAGCATTTTAAAGAAAAGTAAAATGGTTGTAAAATACACCAATGTTATTTTTATCACCTTTCATTTTTATTGTCATTACATGTAATAAATTATTGTAAACATGTTAGATCTGATAATTAAATGTGCCCTACCACCTAAACCATTCAACTGACGAAAAAAGGCAGATATCCGTTGGCTTATCTTTAATTTCGAAAGATTGTTTTGACGGAGAATAATTTTCGATAGATAACAAAAAATCTGGAAAAAAAGCTTTTTCACTTTTTGATTAGGCCATTGAAGATATTAGGTGGAAAATCTGTTTCAGCAGCTAAAAAACATAATAGCAAATCCCTTATTGGTGGTGTTGCATCTTTGCATGGTAGAAGTTTAATTGAAGTTCATAGGGAAGAGAAAGAAAAAAGTTTATTCAGCGGTCATAAAAGCATTTATTATTACATGAAATACTTGTAAAAACATAAATGTCATGAATTAAAGAAAAATTTTGACACTCAAAGAAATATGCAAAACAGAGGAGACGTTTGAAAAATTAAATTTTTTTGTAATTAAAAAGTTAAATTAGCTCTTTACGAGCTATACGATTTTCATTTCCTTATCTTAAATTGTTTAATTGTAAAAAATGTGTTTTGCGCTCTCTACACTTTAAAAAAGTGAACGATTTCATACAAAATCGTATTGGACTGACTTAAAAAGTGTATACACAATACTCATCATACGCCCAGTCTCTTCAAACATAATCCCGCTGTGAATAGAAGATGAAATTATTTCGTGAGCTTAGAATATATTATCTATTTTCTCAGACAGTATGATTATCGGAAAATTTTGTCAGAGGGTGTCATAAAAATGTTTATTATTTTTTTGGATCTTATTCCAAATAAACATTACAGGGCAAAGCTTATTATATCTAATTATTATTGGTAAGCAAAAATATTATTGAGAGAAAGTTAGTAGAACATTGTTTCTCAGAAAAACTCGATAAAATTAAAAAAAAAAAAAAAGGTGACCAAGCTAGGACTTACCATTGGGATTTAAAATTATTTAATACTGGACTTAAATAATGAACAAAAATTATGTATAGAACTTCATATACTTTAGTAATATTATTCTCTGAGATTACTTATTTCAACAACAATTATCGGAAGAATGACTAATCCTTTTCAATACAAAGAGGTGTCAACAAAACAATAGAGGTTTAACCACTCAGTTATTTGTTATTTTAATGATTCTCAAAATTTCCTCTCCTTTTGTTCTGAAATCTCTTCCATTGCCAAGAGAGCATTTGTTTCATGATACGTCTCAATCCGCTTAAGAGGCTAGTTAAATATTAAATGGAGTTAATGCGAATGTTCTCGAGGTGGGTCCTATCCTTCTATTTCTAACGTCTCAGTTATCCATTGTTATCTTGGAGTCTCATTTCATCGGGCTAAATGGAATTAGTATCCTGTCCTCAGCTTTTTGTGTTCTTCATTTTCAATTTTCTCACAATGTATTACTAAAGCAATGGTAAATTGAGTTTAGTATTACAGGAATTAAAACTTTTTTTTCTATGTTGCTTAGAAGTGATTAGATTACACACAAACTCTTTCTCATACGATGTTGAAGATTAAAGTACATCATCACATCGAAGTATAAAAATAATAAAGATTGTTACACCTATGTTATTTGAGGATCTATGAAATGATTAAGCTAACTTAGGTGGTCCGATTCTTTGTCAAAGCGTTTTCCATTCATAAAATCATGTAACTACTGTAATACATATTTACTCGGGACTAACTCCAGTGAATAGGAAAGGTGAGCATAGCAAAGTTTATTGCGGGTGACAATAAAATCCGATTTGCTAGTGCGAAGTGATTGATCCAATTTGAGTTTCGGACGCATACCCACGGTAACCACTATTAGAAAACGAAGAACAGAAATATCAAGCCAGGAAGCGTAGCTGACCTTGTGGTTGCCTCGAAAATGCTTTTCTACCACCGGTTCACGACTGAAAAACACACGGTTCCCCCAACTGCTGGGTCTCACATCTACTTACAGGGCTTAGTAATAATAATTGAACATGCTAAGAAGAGCGATCTCATTATTCCACAGTTGTGTGGTTTGGACATCGTCAAGTATTGGGCACTTGCCTGTACCAGAGGCCGTTTGTAGCCGATGGAATTGAGGAGTCACCTTACCAATTTCGAGTCAGCAGTGGCCCTTTTTATACAGTGGACTTTTATTTCGCGATGGTCTCACGAAAAGTTGATCCTCCAGTGGGAGCGTGCTGGTTAGAACAGGTTGGTTTCCTGTAAGAAATTCCCTCTCTCATTGGCATTTCTAAAACGGAAGGTAGGAGCTTTAAAAACTTGCCCATACCGCCTGTGAACAACTGAAGGGATAGCTGCTGATAGAGATAGGGGTCAATGTTCTGGCAATCTTCCTTGGTAATGACAGAGGAGAACTACGCACACAAGCTTTGTGCACGAGTGGATAGAGGTGGAGGGCCCTTCTACACCTAATGTTGGAGATAATGATCTATACCAATGAGATCGCCGGACTGTGATAAGGGTAGTGACAGAAAAAAAAAGAGGCCGTTGTATACCACAGAGAAACTTCAATAAGATTTGCATGGGATTTGCGAATGGGCAAGAGCTAACAAGTTGGAGCTAAATGCGGAGAAGACGAAGGCAATCTTAATAGGCTCCAATCATCTCTTTAAACCTGTTCCTAATATTTCAACTCTGTTCCTACATGATAATCCCATCAAATTTTACCCCACAATCAAATAACTGGGAATAACCTTTGATCAAACACTTTCCTTGAAAACCATGTATCTCCCGCCGTACCTTTTCAACTTTAAAACGTTTAAATTACTTCCGCCACCTATTTCCAATTGAAACTCGTAGGCTCCTGGTCACTTCTCTAATATTTCCCCACTTTGACTATTGCTGTACAGTATATGGGGGCGTCTCTGGGGGATCTCGAGGCGAAATTAAAATGTTTGGTTAATTGCTGTGTACAATACGTCTTCGGGATCCCAAGGGACGCCTCTGTTTCCCGTTATTATGCAGAGTTGAAGTGGCTTTATCCTTCCTACCGTCGTAAGTATTTCCTGGCTTCCTTCATCTTCCAAGTCATACAATCTCGCCGTCCATCATACCTCTCCGAGCTCCTTCAATTCAAATCCTCTATACGTTCCCGCAATACCCGTTCACGGCTTTCAGATTTATACACAAGGGCCCACCGAACCGCTGCTTTCGATAAATTGTTCATTATCCGAGCCTCATCCTTATGGATCTCCATCCCTTCCAACATCAGTCGCTCCAATACCCTCCCTACCTTTAAATCCCGCCTTTTCAATCATTTCCTATCCATTTAGACCCCATAAAATTGTAAATTAATATAATTGTAAATATGTATGTAATCTATTATATCACTCTTAATAATTTTTACATCGTTTTCTTTTCTCTTTTTTATTTATTCATTTTTTTTTTTATTGTCCAACTGATAAAAGTGAGAAAGTAACCTATAATTATTTTTTTATTATGACTGTTTATATTTCTATGTATTTTTTGTTTAAGTATTTCTGAGGCTCCTCAGCCCTCATCTATTGATTTCTCTGTATTATTCTAAAGGGACTCGTCCCAGAATAAATAAAGTATTATTATGCAATAAGCCAAAAAAATATAAATTATTTTATTTGTATCAGAAGATTGTCCTTTGCTTCCCACTGCCGCAAACACCCGTATTACCTGATAAGCAGAGCAGGATGATGAATAAGTTATAAGATAAAGAGTGTATTTAATTAGACGCTCAGAAGTTAACGTTTTGTTGTTTAACATGCTCCATAATAATGTGCTTTTTCGGCCATTTCCAAAATGTTTAAATCAATATATTTAAGACCACGAGGCACTTCGGAATCACAGCTATTTAGAAACCTACGTGACCACTTAGTCCTTTTACCCCTTAATCCACCCCTATTCTTAATATTGCTGGTTTCAGTTTCTTGTGGACACCAAAGTTTGATATTAATGATAAAATTTCGACTTCAATTTTGGCTTTTGAGACCATTATGGAAACGTCCCAGTGAGATTACAGATTTTTAGATAAGCTTAGGCTGCTCATATACCTTTTTTAAAAACAAATGTTACAAAATATAGCTAAAGTGCGTAATATTCTCTTCTGTGTTCATATCTCTTTCAAATTTACAGAAATAGTAAATACAATCTTGATCATAACTTAAGAAGGAACACTTTACTCTACGGGAAATTCTTGTCAACTTAACAAATTAAGATAGCAACTCACATTAAGATGTGTTTACTTTAGGAAAATAAAATAGTGAAAATAAATTTAAAAAACGAAGGTAATAATAAAAAATTCTAAATGATTATAATATTTTAGAACTGATTAAAATTAAGATGGATTATTTATTCTTCTCGAAAGATTGATGTTATATTTTATTAAAGAGTCCTTGTGTCAATATATAATTTTTGTTTTAATTATAGCATATTATTGTTTGGTATGATTAAAAAAAAATTAAAAACATCCTTAGCCTTGAAGCAACCCTAATTTTCTCATTACCAATAATAATATTAATATTGATATTACATGCATCACGCTTCATGCTAATCTGTCCATAATCGTATTTATGTTCATAACCTAAAGTTTTGTAATTGATTGCAAAAGTATTAAGATTGTAGGCCTTTGGATTATGTCAACAGTGTCATTAGGAACACATCATCATATTTTATTATCGCTATCGCTGATGAATAATAGTGAAAATAAAATAATAAAAATAACCTTCTAGCGTGAAAAGTACTTTATATGACCAATTTATTATTAGAAGTCTTATTTACATTGTTACGGTTGCGATGGTGAAAGAAAAACACAGGCGATATCTGCGTAGACAAGGGGTGTTACCGTTGTCATGGTGAAATAAAAACACTGGCTAGATCTGTGTAGACAAGAGGTGTTACGGTTGCCATGGTGAAATAAAAACACTGGCTAGATCTGTGTAGACAAGAGGTGTTGTTGTCATGGGAAAAACAAAACATAAGCGATATGTTCAGACGAGTGGGTTTTGGTTTTATGAAGGTGACAGTTTGATTTTGGAACACGTTACGATTGTTCAATGTGAAGTGGTAATAGTTTAAAGGCCCTCTGTCTTTACTGTTTGAACCGAAATAGCACCCTATGAGAAATGTCATCCTATGTGTTTTGTTTTTTTCAAAATTATGGTGTTCTACTTCAATGGACGGTGATTAATACTAGAAGTGGGGATATAATGCAGTGACGTTTCTTCAGCACGTCCTGGATAAGAGAGTTGTGGCAGGCGTCATCCTATAACTTTTGGGGAAGGTGAGACGGAAAGGAAATATCGTACAACCTTATGTTCTGCCAGGAGTGCACCCAAGGACTACGTGGGGTTTGAACTAAATTTTAATTTATATTCACTTTTATACTCTTTTGGATAATAATGTAAATATAGTTATTAAGGTTAAGCATTTAAGTTAAGGTTAAGTCAACCTATAAGTTTTAATTGTTTTATTAATTGATAAGAATTCTATTTTTTTCCTTTTTCATTCTGTGTTCATATATTTCTTCTTATTATTAAACTTTTGTACATATAGTTCTGCTGTGCTTTCAACTTGTTAATCAACTTATTTTTTTTTTGTTGTTCACGGAATATTACGATAATTCAACAGGTGGGTAGGTAACACCACTAGATTTTCCGTTATCTACGTTTAAAGGTATTCGCCAGTCATAATTCAACAATCGTTTATATAGGGGTATATTTTAGTTATATTGTGAGCATAATGCTTCGGGGTTTTCGTTATTTCCAAGAAAAAATAACGTGGTGCCTAAGGAGTAATTCTTTATTGTTTTGTCTTCTTTTCCTTTTGCAATTATATATTTTTTTTTTCATTATTTTCCTTTAACACCCCCTTCTCCGCTGAGCGTGGGCAACTATAAACGATAAACATATAACTAAGGAAAAATCAAAATTTGTGGTTATTACATTTATAACTAACTCTCTTAATAAACTTATTTTAAAAAATATATATGTATACAAATATACTTTTTTACCAGGAAATTAATTGAAATGATTAAAACAATTATGTCTGAAAAATAAACTCTATGAAGCTGTACTACCTTATTACATTTACTTGTCACCCAGCATTCCTAGTCTCATCTATGCGCAGACGACTGACAAACCTATCTTTCCTTCTATCCCCATGGCGCCTCAAACGCCATTCTAAAACTACAAGGAGACATCAATAGTACAGTTGGGCACTTGGGCAGCGGACAATAAACTTACGTTAAATGCCGAAAAGACTAAAGCTATGATAATTGGATATCCCTCTATCATTAAATCTATCCCAGGAACCCCAACCTTTTCTTGAACAATACTACTACCTCCTTCCATAACACAGTCAAAAATCTTGTTGTCACTTTTGATAAAACTTTATCTTGGAAACCACCAATTGCCCAAATTTTGTGTTGAAGTAGCTACCCCAAAGCAATTAAATAGAATCCGTTATCTCCTTCCACTTAAAACCCGTCAACTCTTCGCTTCCTCGTTCCTTTTTTTCCCCCCACTTTGACTATGGTTGACTCTTGAGTAATCTCGAATCTAATCTCAAACGTCTTATGAATTGCGCAGTACGATTTATTTTCGGGATCACCCAAGATAGGCACATGACCTAGTATTACGCCGAGCTGAAGTTGCTCTCTGCCAGTATTTCCTAGCTTCCTTTCTATTCCAAGTAATTAGTACTCAACGCCTCTCCTATATCCTAGAAAACCTGCAATTCAAAATATCAGTCCAATCCCGTACTATAGGGTCCCAATTAAATATTCAGATTTCACTCGCCGAGTTCAGGCGCCTCAACCCTCTGACATCCCACACTCAGCCTCACTCCTATGTTCCTCTCCCACAGACTTCACTATATCAGTCGCAAAGCTCCCGTCCACAGACTAAAACACCTACAAATGACTTTCCTCCCAAAAATGTGAAACTTCCTCCACAGATCAATCCTAAATTTCCTCCCCTATCCTAAACTTCCTCTTCCGTCAATCTTTTACCGAACCTCCAGTAACCGAGGATCCAATTCAACGACCCCTAAGGAGAGTTCAATCCCAACCTAGATCGACATACACTCATTTCTAAGATCATACCTTCTATTTCCAAAACAGACAAAATACACCTGAAATTGCCTCTATCCTTTCCTTCTTCCTTCGTGGTCTTGAAGAAACAATCAAGCCTCTTATCTCACTCCCCACCAGACTCCTTACATCCCGTTCAATTTATCTAGATGAACAAGAGCACCTTAAATATACTTTTATGGAATGCAATTGGACTACGTAACCACCGAGATGAGCTTCCATGCGAGGTGGTACAGAACAAGATATCCTTTGGACAAAACTCATTACAATACATAGACTAACAGACTAAAAACAGAAATTAAAAAAACACAGAATACAAAATTTCCAGATCTTAACAGAAAACTTTAATATCATTGACAAATCATTATGGACAACTACTAAAAAGCTACTAAAATACAAATCCTTTAACCATCCACTTCTCACTGGACAAGACTTGGACACGATCAGATGAAGAAAAAACTCAAATGTTTGGCGAACACCACTTCAAAAAATTTAACCCCCATCCTGATATCCTTAATCCAATCCATCTTGAACATGTTGAAGCAGAGATTATAATTCCACTCCAAATGACCCTTCCTCCTAAAGCCTTTCATCCCTCAGAAATAATGAACATCATCCACCAATTACCTTCTAAAAAAGCTCCTGGCCACAAACTTATTACATCACATATTCTGTAACAGCTCCCTCGTAAAGCCATTCTATTCTTTACCTATGTCTATAATGCTACCCTCCGATCCATCTATTTCCCCGACTCTTGGAAAATTTCTATAATGATAATGTTTCCTAAACCCTCCAAGCCACCTGAATATCCATCTTCCTACAGTCCTATTTCACTACTGCCCATTATGGGCAAAATCCTAGAAAACTCTTATTAAAACGCCTCTATCCAATTCTCGACTCATATCATGTTATTCCTGACGACCAGTTTGGATTTAGAACATCCCATTCTACCATACAACAGAGCCATCGAGTGTTTGATGTCATATCTTCCAAATTGGAGCGCGGAATGTACTGCACGGGAGTCTTCCTCAATGTTGAACAAGCTTTTGATCGAGTCTGGCATCCAGGTCTGCCTCTATAAATTTTGTCTATTCCTTCCCCCTACATATTTCCTTTTAATCGGCTCCTACATCTCTAGTAGAACCTTTAAAGTAAATCATAACCTAGCCTACTCATCTCTTTTATTTTTATTGTCTCAGTCCGCCGGTGTTCCTCAAGTCCCATGGGGTCCCATTCTTTAGTCGGTTTATACTGCTGACATTCCAACACACCCTAACACAGTCCGAACAACATACGAGGATGACACATGCATACTGTCTGTAAACAACGACCCAACTAATGCATCATAAACACTACAGGCACACATCACATCTATTGAAGAATGGTGTCAAAACTGGAAAATCAAAATAAATCCTGACATATCCTACCAGATCACCTTTACTCTCCGTCGTAAACCTCTATCCTCCTGTCCTACAGTATCCTTTCTAAATATCTCCTAAGGCCTGTTGAACAGATTTGATACTTAGGCTCCCTCTTGATATCTAGAGGTAACGAACCTATTCTAACCATGGTGGGGGTTCAAGTTTTCAAGTTAATATAAAAGTCGACCCAGGCCAGATACGAACCGGCACCACTGGAGTCACGAGGCAGACGCTTAACATCCTCTGCTAGAAACGGTCCAAATTCCCTAACCGAAATATAGAATACATAGTATGGTGGAAAAGTATTGCGATCGTAAAAAAGTCGAGATTTCGATGGAAATAATTGTTATGAATTGAGTAAAAAACAAAACCTAGTCTTGCAGTATGATCTGTGTGTCTGTAAGTATATGGTCAGCCTTGCATAAAAACCAAAAGTCGTACGAAACTGAAATTACATATTAAGTGCATGCCTGAGAAAGTAATGCAACTTTTTCGTTAAAATCGACAAGCCCAATGTGTCACTTTATTGAATATATATATTTTTTTTTCAAGAACGGTACTAACAATTTTGATTGAAATCGGTACAATTATAAGATCTCTAATATCAGTCAGGTCTTGGCATCATAGAAATAGATAATGGGGCTTAAATGCTGAATTAAAAAAAAAATTCCTCAAAAGTATGTTTAATTTTGTTTATTTGAAAAATATACCAGTATATACATTATTCAAGTAATAAAGAATGGATAAATAGGAAATACTAAAAAATTGTATACAAAAAATTAACGGAGATAAAAAGGGAAAATAGAGATATTAAACATGAACGGAAAAAGCCGAGACTGCCCGACCTTTCCCGATCACATTATGACTTCGTTATCTTTGATAACTGTTGTATTTTTGGCAGGAATAAAATTTATATTTGTTATTCCCACTTCTAAAAACCCTAATATATGAATTGTATAACAAATGAAAAATACAAATTTTTTTTCATAATTTTCGGCTTCTAGGTCTTCGGCAACTAGCTTTAACACAAACCAACCAATCAACACAAAACTTGGAGACGTAAGTAGGATGGTAAGTGAATGTTGTCTGATGAGCACACTGCACCAGATTTTTACAAATATTATTTCGTACTATTTTTCGTTGGCAATCTATTAAAAGTTAGATTATAAAATATTTTTTACTTAATTTTTGTTTTAAATAGAGCTGCATAATTTGTATATTAGCTCTGGTATTTTTATGTCCTCTGCGGTAATTATAAGTAATTAATCTAAATTATATATATAGTTCAGTTCTGATGTTTATCGTTTATATTTTAAATTTTTGTCACGTAGCGCTAAGAATGCTGCAAGAGGAGGTGTTTTGAGAGAGCTGTGTTTTCTCATTGATTCGCCGCTAAAGGAATAAAAAGAGACGAGGAGCTAAAGAGGACAGAGGAGGAATAAAGGGGATTGGAGCATCCCTTTATATTTGCTGGGGGGTAGAGATAGTGCCCTCCCCCTCTTGCACTCCTTTCTTATTCAGCACCATCTTTTCATATTTCACTTTTGTCACGCCTCGGGAATACATTAGCCTTCTCCTCCTCCAAGTCCAATAGGAGAAAAGAATTTATAAAAATCCCACTTAGAAAATTTGGCATTTTCAATAATTATGTTCTTTTTTTAAGGAAAGAGGGAATTACTCAAAAGCCTTTTAGATTAGATTTTTTATTTTATTTGTTTAAGCTGAAAATTAAATATAACATAATGAAAAACCAGAGGTATGTACTTACAACAAAAAGTAATAAAATCATATAAATAAAATGAAAACTGAAGGATTATAAAATGGAAGAAGGGAGATTAGTTATATAATTCAGATTTAGGTGTGAAGAAGAATTGTCGAAGGGAACAATGGCAACTAAAAAAAATAGGGAAAATGATTTGACAATATTACCCTTTTTATATGGCATTTACTTAATTTATCTTCATTTTGTTATAACCCTGTTTCTATTTATATATTTTTATTACATGATTATTTTTATTATATGAATGACCGTCAATAAAATCCTATATGGTTAAAATTCAGAAAATATTTTGATTAGTACAGGATTGATTTATTAAATTTAACTTATAAAACATAAAAATGAAATTGATATCAACAAGTAGAGAAAGGAGTTTCACTTTACAAAATTTTACATTCAGTTGTTATATATGTATACATATATATTCTAATTTTCTTGATCTTTTGTTTATCAAGTTTTGTTGTAAATGAAGCTTTTTCTTTAGGTGTTATTCGTAGTTCTTCTCTTTCCTTTCTTTTTCTCATCGAACTAGAATTCTGAGGATCTTCTTGAGCTTTGCATAATTATCATTTCTGTAATTTTTCATTTTTAGGCTGAGGTGGTTTTGTGTTCATCCATAATTTGTCCATAGCTTTACTGTTGTTACTCTACGGAGTCCTAGGTTTGTGCGAAACCGAGGCGAACAGTTGGCTGGGCTTGATATTAATCTCTTCCTCTTCTTTTCCTTAGTCATAACGATCTTATAATTCCTTTAGTATTTTTTTCTTTAAGCATTTCAAGAGATCCGGCATAGCGACTTTATTTATTTAAATAATGTATTTATATGAAATATTTAAAATCAATTTAAAATATAACACCAGTATACTCTTTCCCTTTCCCTACTCTTCTAGATCCTAACTCAAAACATATTATTTTACTTGATTCTATTTCTAGTTCTTATGCATTAACTTAGTAATACCATTCTTATGATTTCATGAAACTGCATTTTATTTACATTATCACATTTATTTTGTTTTACGATTTTATATTACGTAATGTATTTAATTACCCAGTAATATTGCGCAATTTATTACCTTAACTAGAGCAGGATAGCTGTGCTATTTGCTATTTATGATCCCTTCAACTAGGGTTCGAATCCAGCTGTGGCAGATAAATATTTATTCTGTTATATCTGCCGTGAATCGACTCTGAGGGTTGGATAGCCCTTCTTGAGATACCAAGTTTCTAGACAGTGGTTACACTTAATTGTGCGATAAACCCGGCGGTTGAGCGTGACCTTGAACAGATTATCAGTTTTTGTTGACCTTAATAATTATTATTATCACAAAACAATGGTTTGATCATTTATTATTATATTAATTATCGCTTTCATTACTAATCGTTCTCTAATTTATCTATTACTACTTTATCAATATTATTAATTTATCGGTTTATTAATCATTAATGTATCTATTATAATCTTGTTGGTTCTAATTTTTAACTTTCTCACTATTTGTCTTTTATTTTTAAGTTCGTTTAAAATATGTATATGCACTTTAATACCACTACTCTTAGGGTAGTTTTATGTATATATGTCGCCTTTATATTACTAAATTAGGTTTATCTAGTCTGTACTTTTCCCTTGGGCTGATAATGGCCTGCAGTGTGGGTCGAAATAATTGATATAATTATTTTTCGAAATAATTGATATTTTTAATCGTTGTTTTTCTTGACCGCCTCCAGGAACGTTCCCTTCTTGGCAATACTTTTTAAATAGGTGTTTATTATATTTACAATTTTACATAAGTATGCATCACATGATCTGGAAGTTTACTAAAAAAGACTAGTTAGATTTCATTATCTTCCAGAAAACGGATCTACAAATAAACAGTGATAGAGGAGAGTATTGATAAAACAGAAAGAAAGGGGAAGTCTGTAAAATTGGTAATGAAGTTCATATTACAAGATCCATCAACTAGGAAGACTGAACTTGAAGACTAAATTAGAATAACAGATGCAAAGATTCCAAATTAAATACAGAGTGAAATTACAATAAATCCCACCAAATAACATTTACCCTTCGACGTAAACCCATGACCTCTTCCCCTACAATATCCTTTAATAATACCCCACTTATTCCTGTCGAACAGATCCGTTACTTAGGACTACATCTCGACAAACGACTGACATGGAATCGTCATACAAGACTAAAAAGACTAGAAACTGCTCGTAGATTCCGACTATTGTAACATTTACTAGACAAACGGTCTAAATTGCCAATCCATTACAAAAGACTGATCTACATGACTATTATAAGGCCTATCTGGACATATGGAGTTGAGCTTTGGGGCTCCACTAAACCATCAAATTCCTCCAGAATCCAATCCTTACAGTCCAAAATCCTTCGTAAAATCCTTAATGCTTCTTACTTTGTCACAAATCAAGTCATCCATCAGGACCTCAATATTCCATATGTTGCCGATTTGGCCAGAACCAGATACCGTTCCTTCCATAATAAACTTCTCAACCACCCAAATCCACTTGTTTCTAACCTGGCTTCTCCTTCATTACCTAATAATCCTCCTAGGCGTCTGAAAAGAAGATGGCCTCGAGATCTTCTCCTCTAGAAATGTTTTTGGAGTTCTATCAATGGGTAGATTCTCCACATGTTTTTATCATGTCACTATGTCACCTACAGCAAATTTACTTGTTGTATATATGTATATACAGTTGTAAATATCAATAAATAAATTATTAAAAAAAAAAATACAGAGTGAAGAGCACTAAAGCTAGGACGTCCATAGCTGCGAAGATTAGATAGGTGTGGCAAAATGTGCAAAAAAAAATCGTTTGCATATTAATGATTGGCAAGTACACAAAATGCTAGGATCCGTCGTGGGTTGTGACATAGCATATTTATGATCAGAAAGATTATAAATCAAATTTCAAACATAGACTCGTTTAGCAATACTATCAATGCCACAAAACTGCATTCAATTATTTTGCCTTATAAGTATCAGGATAAAGTTCTCAGTAAAGTCTGTCCTTAACCTATACAAACATATAAATTCTAATCTAGTTGAAATTAGTGCAGGGTCTAATTAAAACAAACCAGGCCCAAAGCGGATTGTAGTTTGGTCACTGCTAAATCTGATCCGCCTGAGTCGTAATGATTTTAGGTTTATTTGTTCTATTTTTTTATTGACATTCTCTTTTTGAACCTCTTCGCTCATTTCTAAAATGTTTAAGTAAAGATATTTCAAAACCTCACTGCATCTTCTAATGGAGGTCGAACCAAGTAGTACAAGAGCCGGGAATAAAAAAAGGCAGTTATCTCACACAAATTTTTGATTACTTTAATGAAAACTAGGTATAATTAATAGTCAAAATTGATGAGTCTCCCAAGTATAGATAGGGGGAATAAAAAATGGCGGCTGTTTCAAAACCTTAAAAAAACACTAATTTTTCATTCGGTCTATATATTAAAAACTACCAACAACACTAGAAAACCTAAGAGAACATTATTTAAAGGAGAGTAAATTTGCTGAAATATTAGCCTTAAAAGAACTATTTGCGTCCAATAGTTCTCGAGATATAGCTTTTTAAAAAGCAAAATTTCTTAAAAAGGTACTGAAAGATTAGTAGTTAGTTAATTTATTTTGAGAGATCTATATCTCAGGAACTATGTGACGTACAGATGTCTATTAGCACTCAAATTAAAGCTAGTATAATGTACTATAAAGAAGTATATGACCTTTACCTTCGTAGGAATAGTAGTTTTTATGATATATGCTAAAATAAATTGATTTATAGTTGTTCGGACAATAAGTTTGATTTATGAAAAGCTTCATTTCAAGAACCATTTGACATAGAAATTTCTGCCAGCGCTCAAATTAAAGCTAGTTAAATTTACTATAAAATAGTTAATAATGTTTATCTTTGTAGGACTAGTAGTTTTTATGATATTTGACAAAATAAACTCACAAAATGTTAATGTCTAGTTGTTCGTATAAAATGTTGGATTTTTGAAAAAATATATCTCTAGATCCATAAGACGTACATATGCCTGCTAACACTCAAAATAAAGGAAATTTAACTTACTTTAAAGTAGTTTATGACACTTATCTTCGTAGGGGTAGTATTTTTTAGTGATATTCACATATGAATATCAATTTGGCAAATCAAAATTTGTCCGAACAACTATAAATCAATTTATATTATCAACTTTCATGAACACTAGTACTCCTACGAAGATAAACATCATAAACATTAAACTAGCTTTAATTTGAGTGCTAAGATATGTACGTCAAATGGTTTTTGAGATATAGATTTTTCAAAATAAATTCACTAACTACTGATCTTTCATCACGTCCCATACAACACTTTTATGAAATGTTGCTTTTTAAAAAGCTATAACTCGAGAACTATTTAATGTAAATAACTCTTTTAGGGCTCATATTTTAGCAAAGTTGCTCATCTTTAAATGACGTTCTCTTAGGTTTTCTTGTGTTGTTCCTACTCTTTAAGATATAAGCTCCGAATGAAAAATTAAATTTCTTTATCGCTTTCAAACACCTGCCATTTTTTATTCCTCCTACCTATGCTTGGCAAACTCATCAATTTTGACTATTAATTATACATAGTTTTCATCAAAGTAATCAAAAATTTGGGGGAGATAACTGCCTTTTTTCTCCTCTTGAGGTGTTGTACTTAAGGTTCGAAACTAACGTTTGATAATGATTTAATGATACCTATTAAAATGCATTTGTGAAACTTTTTAACCTAATAATCAGTTAAAAAATAAAAATAAATTGTTGAATTGAACTACTTTATTCAAAATTGGCGTTAAAAGATTCATAATGTTAGTCCGCCCGAGAAAAAGTGATGGCGTGAATGTTATAAAACAG
Organism: Halyomorpha halys; assembly: GCF_000696795.3. Classification (NCBI taxonomy): domain Eukaryota; kingdom Metazoa; phylum Arthropoda; class Insecta; order Hemiptera; family Pentatomidae; genus Halyomorpha; species Halyomorpha halys. The sequence continues at coordinate 37,239 of NW_027106549.1, forward strand.
GAAAAAAAAAAGGAAGTTGGGAATGGCCGGTATAGCTATGATAAGAGATAGAAAGAGGTGGAGAGGTATAGCTTTAATCCTGAGGAGTCGAAGGAGGAAATGTGTAGATGGCTATCTTGAAGTATGGGAAGAAAGAGGGTGGTGCTGTGGTCAGTGTTTATTGGCAAAATCTGAAATATTGCCTATATCTGCCCGGAATAAGGTGCCTATTAAATGTAATACTGGGCGCCCCTCACAAATTTGGGATCAGAACCCCATGTGTGATGTATTGTACCAACCCAGGGTAGCCAATATTCAATATCCCGTCTATTTTGAGAGGGGTCTCCCACCCTAGGTCTTTATAAATGCAACCCGATGTCGTTGTCCGCGACCCCTTCAGCTCTGGCGGCTGCTCCATTTGGTGGAATTTATCGATCTCGAGTTAGGCTCAATTAAATGTTTTCAGTGCTAATCTTACTTTTTTTTTTTAGTCTTAAACATAGAAAATTAGTATACTGAATGAAATAATTACATTACCTTATGCTGAATAGTTAAAACAGTGAGAATATTTGGAACAAAAATGACTATAGTCTCTTAAGCAGCTTTGGTTATAGTGTTCGATTTATTTCGAGTTAGATTAATTGCATAACGATATATTGAACCTTAACATTTTTTTATTTATTTATGTTTTATGTAATTTTATCAAAGTGGAGGTTATTTATATTTAATAAGCTTAATATTGGCTAATTCTCCTTTTTTTTTTTTTTCATTTAGAATGACATCGACCCTAGGATGTTCTGTGAATTTATGCCAGATTTGATTCTGTCTCATAAATTCTGTTGATCATGTTGTGCTACCAGTTTAAAGTTTGATTCAAAATTTAATGTAAGAAGTATCTTCTGATTCGACTTACAGACGGACACATTTGTAATAAATACTTTGAAAATGTTTTGTTTTTTGTAACCGGAAAACTCATAGAAGAGCATTGGCATTAATATGAATAAAAAAAATAACCAATTATAACAGTTAAGAAAATATTATATGTTTAGATTCATAATGGAAAAACTAAAAAGAAACGATTTTTAAGTTAAGACAATCAAGCAACACTAAAATGACACCTCTTTTACGAGTAACGTCATTGGCATCATACCAACGACTTATGAGCTTGTATTAATTGTTTTGAAGATTTTTTTTTTTTAACATTTCTTAATATTTCCGAAAGTTAAATTAAAATAATTGAAAGAAGAACTTGATAAAAAAATCTTAAGATTTAGGGCTGATGTATTTTTTATTATCCTGTCATTTCTGGCCTACTAATGGGCTACAGTAGGGTCACTTGTTGCCAATAATCAACGATTTATTTTATTTTTTCTTAATTCCCAATTTAAGTAGGGGGAGATTCCGTTTTATTTATTGGAACATAAATTTTAACATTTAGACTGTAGTGCAGCCCAGCGCTCGGATGAACGCCTTAATGATGAGGCTACACCTGATGCTGACACTCCGCTGTCTGAGGAAGCTACTTTCGAGAGAGTATTGGTTGTCGAGCTCTTGCAATTACTGGAGAACAAACGGAGGAAATGTCAATAAGTATATGTAAAATTTATTTCCCCGCCCTCTCCTCTGATGTGATCTCTCCGCACTCTTAGCAGTGCATATGTGGTTCCCTTGCTTTAGGTCGAGCAAAATTGCCGTAGATGGCTCGCAGCATTAAGGATTGGTCTAAGCCTCATTACCTTGAGATGGCTCCAGGCCTCCTCCTGCTGACGACAGACAGGAGCAGTAATGATCCATCTATGTTATAATCCGTGCAGTAATATTTTCTTCTACGTTTGCCTGCCTTGGTGGCATGTACGATGGTACCAGGGTAAAGCAAATCCTGCCAATATTAGCATAGAATGCCACCTACTCAGCCGTAGTGAAAGGTATGAAATTCTTTAATTCCATCACGTGAAAGGTAGAATTGATGATTACTATCGCCACTTTGGGCCTCCTCTCTCCACTGTCTCAGAGCTACTATCCTTGAGTTTAAACCAAACTCTGTTACCACGTTGTTTCAACGGAATAGAGAAGCAGAGTCTTATCCACTTCCACCTCTCTTTATCATTTTCCGGTCTACTTATCCTACCTTTATCCCACAGGTTTCCTTGCAACATCTTCGTGTCCCAATATTGAGGAACTGCTTTAACCTCTAGGCGAGGACTCTTTGATTTTGCTAACTTCGTCTCTTATCCTTTCTCTAGTCCAATGTCAGGAATTTCTTGTCGTAGTCTGAAAAGAATAGTGCGAGTATTGCTCGATCACCATCTTAACGCAAAAACAGATCTTATTCAATTCCTTATCAGAATGTAGGTACTCATAAATATTTTTTGAGGACCACCCTTCTGTTGTTTCTTTGAGAGTTATATACGTGGCGGCCTCTTCGACCTTCTTTGGAGTTTTTGTGAAACTATCCAGAACCGAAACAAACGTTAGTTTCTTATGGTTTCCGTTCCTTTGTCTTCACTTCTCGTGGCCATTCTATTATTTTAACAATATTGTTCTTCCTTTTCCTTCTTCTTTGCTTAACTACCTCCCAATTTACGTCAAATGCCTCCACTTCAGAGGTATCCATATTCTCATCAGGACTGATCAAAGTTTGACATCTATTCCTCTGTTTCATTAGGAAGGGTCAGTCCCTTGTACTTCCTGTTCTTCTGGGAGCTTTAATCTCAGGTTGACTACTCTCAACCCTAACATCCGTTGGCAAGATCAGGGCAGACTTCCCCCAGATCTCCTCCTTTAGCCTGGTAGCCGTTAGGTGGACGTTTCTGAAACAACAAATGTTTCCTTCCTTGTAGGATATGCTAAGGTCTTCTCTATTGTTCTTGCTACTATAGGCACCAATATTTCCGAAATTTTCCTGAAAATTATTTCATATACATATTTAGCAGTGGTTAGCGCCTCGTTGACTACTTGTCTGACTAATGTCAGGACCTCTTGCCATTTAGCCTCTAAGCATACAGTCATATCTATGACTCATTTAACTCTCTTATTGAGGTGTATTTGATGATTCTTCTTCTTAGTTTTTCCGACTAAGTATGCCTTGATTCCATCTGCTATTTTCTTGGCTACTCCTGTAGCTAGACCTGTAAGCTACATAGTCTTCTTCTTCTTTATCAGAGAGAGGAGGGAACTCTGGAATGCTCCCTTGGTCTGTTAAATCTTCCTCTATGCAGCAGAATGTTCCTTTATTTCCCTCTGTCGTATCCGATTCTCTGATGGAATCGAGCAGAGAGATTCCATATCTTTTAGCTTCAATAGGGATCAATGATTCGTCTTTATCCTCCGTTTCCCTTTGACATCCACCATTAATTTTTCCTGCAATTCCGGCTCTAAAGCCTTGTTATTAATAAAAAGATCACCTCAGTCCTAAATAAACGTAGATTCACACTAATAAAAAAAAACACTTATTTCTATAATAAATAATAAGAACCAATATTTATAAGTAAGTTATTACTATTGTCACTTGTGTGTCCGTCTCGCTCCAAGAGTCCCTCGGGACTTAAGCATAGGAAATTCTCTTTGGAAGAGAACTTATTTATTCGATTTTGGAAGTTATAAGTTGTCACAGGCGCTTTGTTTTCTTTGGGTGTTCCTGTTATAAGAAAACCCAAACTCTTCCGGATACGCACGAAGTCGCCAAACGTAGTGTTTTGATCACTATTATCTCAATAATATCTTTTTAAAATCCAAGGATAGATTCATTGCATACATTTTCGCCCAAACACACTTACAACTATAAATTTTTTTTTCAATTGCCCCATGCCTAGTCATTTCTGACCTACGGTGGGGGAGGGAGGTTATCTACAGGTTACCCATCTATTTTAACACCATGGTTTTATTTCCTGGAACAACCACAGAAATAAAAGTCGATCCCTCAGGCCAGATTCGAACCGGCGCGACCGCAGTTCCCAGGTTGCAAAGACCTGTGTCTCAAGAACCTGAGCTTCAGACGGCCCCACATCTATACCTCTTTAATATTATTTTGTATCTTTTTGCTTTAAATGTAACGCCATTTGATATCCGGTGAATTCCCCCTCACCCCTATCCATATGATATCCTCTGTCCGCCTCTCCTTCATTCTTTGTCTTTCCTTTATTCAGAAAAGTGGGTGTCCTATTTTGTTCATTATTTTCTTTTTCTTAACTTTTATTCGTTCAATCGTTCGTTTAGAAAACAAGCAATACTATATTAATATAAGTGGCGGTTTTTTAAAGCAAAAATGGTGGTTTGCTTGTGGTAAAAAATAATGTGAACATTTTAAAGGGGCTAATATTTATTTTAGTATAAATGTAAATTTATTGACACACATACATAGCAACATGTGAGTAAGAAAACTTTGTAACCGTTACAGTCAGTGGATCGGGATGTCCCTGGCCTGAACCCATCTCTACACTAAGGGCCCGCAAGGATCCGGGGACTCACAACGAATAAGGCCCCTTAATTCCCGTGCTTAATAAATTAAAACAAATAAAAATGAACTTAGAAGTACGTTAACGTCAAGGAAGATTAAGCAGCTTATCACTGATATCGATAGAAATTAATGTATTTAAAAAAAGAGATTTAGAAGAAATTATTTATAATTTATTAAATAAACAATCAGAAAAGTATCTCTAGTAAATGCTTGAATTTATTTTTTTAAGATTTATAACCATCTAAATATTAAATAAGTAAAGATTTTAACTAGTATGTTCTTTAATTCTGTTCAGAAAATTATTTGAAATATTCGGGTTCCCCACTAGAGACGTAAAGACGGTCCTGTTGAAGCAAGCAAGTTTTGTTTCCGTCCATCAAATCTATTTTTTTTCGCATCAGTGGATGGGACCGGATCTAATGAAGTTCTGAGGAGGAACAAACGTTACAATACTATCTCCATAATCAATCTTGATTTCATCGGCATCGCTTTTCCTTTTTACTCCGCTCGATGTAGACTTTGTCGATTCATTTATTAAATAACTTCTCTAATCCTCCAATGCAACACGCTTCCTTGTTCCTGTTAATCCTTCTTTGCAAATATTTGTTCCTATCCATCAATGAATAGTATCCATGATTGAAAGAGAATGCTGTTCTATTTCAGAAAATCGAATCGCATAATTACAGTGGATATTTGAATTAAATTAAAATATTCCGTCCTCCTGGATATAATTAGCGTTTGAAGACTATTATGGAGGCTTAATCTTGCGACGATGTAGTGGAACTGTTACTTGAATAAGCTATATATATATGGTCAGATCTAGAAAACATTTATCAAACATGTTAATTCCGACTTATCCGTGTGGAAATCCCAAAATTTCTGTTGTAGCGAAGCGGTCACTAAGTTAAGAATTTTTGGACCGTTACAACATGAAAGTTATAGAAAAAAATTGTTTTCATCGATTGTCCAAAAAATTTTCCAAGTTCTAATTACAAAAGATTGTAAATCGAATCGAAACTAATAATTCTAGTCATATCGCAACTAAGTAAACTTTTAATTTCAAATCCTGGTTGAGGCTTCTATGAGTTTGGGTTAATATTTGCTATTTACCTATAACATGCTTTCGTTTAAGGTGACATATTTTAAGATTATTCTCAACATTTTGAAACGTGATTATAAATATGAAATATACAAATTTATTGGAGAAGTTTGTCGGGGGTGTGGTCAGCAAAGAACAACATAAATAAACAAAACCATATTTATTTATTTTATGCCGACGTTTCGACCTGAGTTTCAGGTCTTTATCAGGGCTATAGAACAAAAGAGATCACAACATTTAGAGCAACATACAATTGAAAAGGAACAGTATACAAAGAAATTTAGAATTATACAAAATATTGAATTAAATCATAAATGATAAAAAATTGATAACTGATAACTGAATAGTACAAAATTTTTAATTGATTGATAATCGTGGAATTGTATGGAATTGAAATGGTAACATTTCAATTGTATGTTGCTCTAAATGTTGTTGTTATCTCTTTTGTTCTATAGCCCTGATGAAGACCTGAAACTCAGGTCGAAACGTCGGCAAAAATAAATAAATATGGTTTTGTTTATTTATATTGTTCTTTGCTGACCGCATCCCCCGACAAACTTCTCCAATCATTAATCTACGGTCAACTATCTACACCTCATTATACAAATTTATAGTTGATCCGATTAGTTTATATATATTATAATATTGTACACTAATTATTTACTCTACATCGCTAAGCGAAGTCGTGTGGCATAAATTCGGATATAACCTCATGAGACCATGGCAAAGTATGGCAGAAGCAATGCTTTTGGTGTCTACTGTAAAATCTTTATAACAGAATTGTGTTGATTTTGAAAATAATCGACTCTGTTAATCAAAATTTACTGGAATTGCAAAAAATAGGTATCCTAAGATAGGGCTGGAATATTAGGTCACAATGGGATGGGAAGTTGAGTTAAGATTTAGTGTGATAATTCGGTTGAGAAGAGGCGTAACGTCTCGGTGGAAAGATAAGAACTGTGTACCTACAAACAAGGGTCGAACAAAGAGGCTTTTGTACTGCCAACGGTAAACTGAACTTTCTAAACTTCATGTTTGATGTGATGTAACTATTTCGGAATGATTGGAAAATATAGCCGTGAAAATTTTCAAGGTATTGACTAAAACAAAGTATTAATTATGAACTTAAATTCCGGTTTTGATAAGTTCATTAGAAGGAGGTACATTGACGACTATTTTTATTATTATTATTAATACTAAAAATGATGAACCCATTACAAATAACGCGATTCGAAATATTTTGGTGCTTTATGATCACAATGGTGACAATGCTGTCAAAGTTCATTTAAAAAAAAATATATATATCTAGTTTGAACATGAGTAATGAAATATATTTCAGAAGGTTTCAGTGGAATCCTCACACAAGACTGAAAAGACAGTAAACTGCACGCAGATTCCGACTATTACAGCACTTACTAGACAAACGGTCTAAACTTCCAACTCATTACAAAAGACTGATCTACATGACAATAATAAGGCCCATCTGGACATATGGAGTTGAGCTTTGGGGCTCCACTAAACCTTCGAATTCCTCTCGTATCCAATCTTTACAATCCAAAATCCTTCGTAAAATCCTCAATGCTCCTTATTTTGTTACTAATAAAACCATCCATAAAGACCTAAATGTTCCTTATGTAACCAATCTAGCCCTAACCCGATATTATTCCTTCCATAATAAACTCCCTAACCACTCAAACCCACTAGTTTCTAGCCTTGCTTTCTCCAACATTCCTGGCAATCCTCAAAGACGCCTGAAAAGAAGATGGCCTCGTGACCTTATATTGTAAACTGTTTTTAGAGTTCTACTACTGTGTAGTTTCTCTACATCCTGTATCATATCATTATGTCATTATGATCAAATTTACTTGTTGTATTTTTTATACAGTTGTAAATATCAATAAATAAATTTAAAAAAAAAAAAAAGAAGGTTTTAGTCTTCACATTATCATTTCGTATGTCTAAATTACAATGTGACGGTAGGGAGAATTTATAAGACAGATTGAGAACAGATTTGTAACGGCAGACGTATCCCGTATTTCGGTAAAGTGTAATAAATTATAATGCATTAAATTCTGCATCCAAGTAGTTCAACTTATTAAAATGGTCAAGTGAAATGGCCGAAAACTGCAGGCTAAGGATGACGATTGTGTTTAGCTGAATACTGCTAAACTAGTATTAAACTGAATAAATAAAAAAAAAGATGCAGAATTTGATTCTCTATGACTTATTTCTGAGCACTCTTTTCCAAACTGCAGATTCATCTATACTACTAAATGTTTTTAAAAGGTTTTTACAAGTCATCATTTTTTTGAATGTGCTTTTTACCATATTACTTGAGCGAATGAATAAGTGGTTAAACTAGAGTTTAGTGATAATTAACATTGAAACTTCATTAGATTGAAGTGAAGGATTTACTTGTTAAATATTGGAAAAACTCAAAAAACAAAGAGTTTTTTGTCTATCCTGAATAAACACAAGGTTCTCGAATAGAAAAACTTAGATTTAAAATCATAGAATACCCGCACAGAGCATATTAAAAGATTTACATTAACTTCGGAATAGTGTACTGATAAACTGTACATAGTGACTGGACCATTGAGGATTAAATTGGCCTACAATTGCTGAATTTACAGAGTGGCTAAATGAAAGTGTGAAAGATTATAGGTTTATAATCTATACATAGTTTATATATATATTTTATAGTCCCTGCCTTGTCATTTCTGACATACTGGGAGATTTTCCAAAGGTACCTTTGATTGTACTACACTCCAGGCTGGATTAAAACCTGCGCCGTCAAGGTTCCCGAGTGGCAAAGACCCTGCGCCTCAACCTCCTGAGCGATGCTTGACACTTTTCTAAAGGTAACCAACCTATTCTAATCATGGTGGGGGTCAATTTACCGGAATGGTCCCTTCCCATTCTATGTGAGTCCCCCGGCTACCATGCCTCCACTGTATAAACCACCTTCAGCGGACCATGTACCTTCTCTTAAAATGCCACCCGGCAATACAAGATATGTTTTTATATATGTATAATGTATGTCAATTATATGTCAATTATGTATATTGTATCTGTTGTCAATAAAAATGTTAGGAGGTAGGAAAAACAAAGTTGATAGTTTTCCATACTACAGAAGATCTGCAGAGGAACATCACTAGAGAGACGTAATATGGCGCACATCCAACAACAACGAACAACTGGAAACAGTACAACGTCTCATTACAACGTCTCATTATGTTTCTCTTTCACATAATACAATTTTCTAATTTATTTCTATTTCTGTTTCAGGGGGATCAGAACAAAAAATTGATAGTTTTCAAGCACTCCCTTCCTTGACATCTCATTTGAATGAATACATCAAGTTTTGTGCATTATCCTGTATGTCATATTTCACCTACATGCTGAATATAATGTTTTATTGAATTTATTAACTAAATAGAGTTCTCTATTGAGTAGTTTGTAACTTTAAATAGTATCTTTTTAAATTATTATTACATTTTATGCTGCTAGAAATGATTTAACACCATAGAGTACCCGCACAGAGCATATTAAAAGATTAACATTAACTTCGGAATAGTGTACTGATAAACGGTACACAGTGACTGGACCATTGAGGATTAAATTGGCCTACAATTGCTGAATTTACAGAGTGGCTAAATGAAAGTGTGAAAGAGAACGGGTACATATATATTATAACTCCTGCCTTTTCATTTCTGACCTACGCGTAGCTACAGGGGGATTATATAAAGGTACCTTTTTTTTTATATTTATATACCGCTTCCTACTTATTTCTGCGATAGTGGGGAGAGAGGAGGTTATCTAGAGGTAACCAACTTGTTCTAACCATTGTGGGGGGGGGAGTTAAGCTTTCATTACGTAGGATCGCCACAACAATAAAAAAAGTTAACACTTCAGGCTGGATTCGAACCTGCGCCGTCAAAGTTCCCAGGTGGCAAAGACCCTGGCCTCAACTTGTGAGCTACGGATGACTTTTAAAGGTAACTAACCTGTAATAACCATGGTGCCGGTCAATTTTCTTTTCTGACCTCCAGGCTGGATTCGAACCAGCCGTTTCAGTCATGAAGGAGTCGTTTAACTCCCTCAGCTACAAACGGCTAGAAAACAGCTATCTGGACTGGCCAACTTAGCTGGTAGTTTTTCATACCACAAAAGATTTTTAGAGAAACATGACTAGAGAGATGTAACATGACGCACATCCATAAGGAACAACTGGAAACAGTACAACGGCTCATTACACGAAGACACATTAAATTGTTTGACAACCTTCCCGCTTCCTTTAACTCTCTATTTTGCTACTCAATTTGAATTATGTTTCTCTTTCACGTTATGCAATTTACTAATTCATGTCTATTTCTGTTTTAGAGGGATCAGAAAAAAAAATTGATAGTTTTTAAGCACTCCCTTGAATGAATGGATCAAGCTTTGAGTTTTATCCTGTATGTCATATTTCACCTACATGCTGAATATAATGGTTTATTGAATTTATTAACTAAATACAGTTGTCTATTGAGTTGTGTGTAACTTTAAATAGTATCTTTTTAAATTATTATTACATCTTTGTATCATGCTGCTAGAAATAATATAAGAGTTTAAAGCTAAAATACAAAATGTAGAATTCTCGTGCGATTTATAAACATAAATTATATCTATTCATTGTTCCCTTTTCTCAAAACATGGCTTCTATTTTCCTAAGGGTGACGGGGATTTTTATCCGGAGATAAGAGGAGCGGGACAGAAGGTATTATGCTTGGTGGTTTGTATTGAGGGAAACAATGTCGCAGCTTAGCGCCAACAGCACAAACCCTCCTTTTCAAATAAATATATGTTATTCACGGTGGCTCAAAACATTAAATCCTCTCTTGTTATGAAAGGATTTTCTTTCTCTAAAGATATTTCCCGAAATAGGGACATGGAGAGTACCAGTTGAATTGAATTTGTTTCATTATTTTCGTAAAAAGTTCATTTTAATTTTAAATTTAATTACCAGGCGTCAGGACAATTATTCACCAGGGAGACAATAAAACCTTACTTTTATAACTAGGCGTTTCCTGGAATTTATGGAATGAAAAAATAAGTAAAGTGGCTGCGTTACCAAAAAGTAAAGTTTTTTCTCCTCCATAGCAAGAAGAAAAGTTATTTTAATTTATTTATACTTGAGAATATTTTTTGGATAAAAATGTTAAAATGTCAATCCTCAAATACTTAATAAGAATGAACCAAGGCCTAAATATTATGATCACAGACCTTATTTTATTAATAATCAATAGAAAATGTTTACATTTACAATTCTACAATTAATTGCAATTTTAGTTACTTTAAATATTTACTGAATACTAAGAGGATTGATTATAATATTTTTCAAAAGCACAATTATACCAGTATTGTTAATTCTGAGAGATAGTAAACCGTGGATGACGCACTAGGAGATGATGGTTGGGGGTGCGGTCAAATGAAACACAAATAAGTTGGTGTAGCTTATTTAATTGTGCCAACGTTTCGGCTAGAGTTTCTAGCCTTCATCAGG
>NW_027106549.1:48727-49860 GCF_000696795.3 Halyomorpha halys
TTCAGAATAATTTTTTTTTTATGTTTTGGACCATTTAATCTTTTCACTCATGTAATGATTTATGCCCAACTCTGTAATATATATATATATTTTATTTTCAATACTTATTGGATGTTATCTTGTTCTATTCTTAGCCCTGATGAAGGCTAGAAACTCTGGCCGAAACGTTGGCACAATTAAATAAGCCATCCAAACTTATTTGCGTTTCATTTGACCACACCCCAACCATCATCTTCTAGTTTACCAGTATTGAATTATTCGAGATTATAACAACGATGAAAATTTTTGAAATATGAATTTATGATGTTGATCAATCAGGTGTTGCTCGTACAGAGAATTCATTCTCCAAATATAACCAAGATCTTTTTTTCCCTTTTGTTTTTAAACATTGTTCACAACAAACGAGTTTTTAAAAGGAAAACATTTATATAACTCAAGACATTTTTGGAAAAAAGGTTCCGAATTTGTTATGTTCATAATACTATGGCTTAAGGTCTATAAGGAATCCTGATCTGAACCAAATATTCGTTTTGTCGCAAGCCTTGGCAAATTCTATTTGTATGGTCGGGATATGCACATTGTATTTATTGTTGCTTTAAGAAAAAGGATTTCACGAAAAGGAATTTTAAAGGTTTATACGGTTTGAGCATACCAGATCATAAATCTTGTGAAAGATATATTTAGGAATAAAGGGAAACTATTCGAGCAAATCATTTCCAATGGAATATGAAAGATGTCCTATGTACCTTCGCTGTTGGTAATTCCTAATCTTCTGAAGGAAATTTGTTGAAAAAACATCCATTGTTCCAGGATTTTGCCAAATATATATTACAAAAGCTGATTTAGTGTACAGATTGAGACTGGGTTACAGATTGATTGAAATAAGACGAAATGCCTAACAATACCCGTAAACATTTTAAGGAGAAACGGACTGATTTGACCATTGGAGAAAATATATTTTAGAATGTAAAACAGTGCGATACCTCGGATTCACTTTGGACAAAAGACTCACCTGGAACCAACATACTAGACTCAAAAGACAAGAACTCAAAAGACAAGAACTCAACAGACGATTCGGCCAACTATACCGACTGCTCAGCCGGACCTCTCATCTCTCACTAGAAAACAAACTA
>NW_027106549.1:50566-83327 GCF_000696795.3 Halyomorpha halys
TCATTCATCAATATTACCTATTGCCCACAACTGTGTGGCAGATTGTAATATCTATCAATAAATAAATCTATCAATTTAAAAAAAAAAAAAAAAAAAAAAAAGAATGTAAAAACTTTCATCCAAGCTAAGGTAAATTGTACAACATTGTTGGCAAGAACCGTGTTCGGTCAGTATCTGCACATCGGACTCACGAACTACGTAATTAGGTGGATTTATAGAGGAAATTACACAGATAGTGAATGGAAATAAAAAAATATTTACTTTCAAGAAATTGTGTATACACTTACCTCTTCCATTTCATGCTTAAGGAATAGCAGGGATAAGACATTTCGACCAATGAGAGTAAGGAACCTGGTGGAAATCTGAAATGAACTTTTTCATAATAAGTTCGTTTGTCATAATGTGATGAGTTTCGTTGAATTTTCAATTATTTACTTATATGACAAAATATCAACAAAATATAATACCTCTATATTTGTTCTTATAGTTTCCTTTTATTTTCAGAACTTTACCGGAAATGTCAAACTTGAACTGCTACAGATATTAAAAGTGCCTTATCTACTGACTAAAAGGCAAATAAAAACTTGATAAGCTTACGATTTCAATCAAATTGAGTCATACATACAGTTCTCATATATTTACTTACAACGAGGATAATTTCCTGACTGCATTATCAGGAATAAATAAATAAATAAAAATATGATATTTTTGAAAAATTTTTAATAGTTTTCTTCATGTAATATTTACAGATATAACAATAAAATATTCTATGTTTTCTAAAAACACGTTCAACATCACAAACCTATTGATTTTAAACCATAACTTTATTTACACTTTGGAATTGCACTGTCCCTGAGCTGTATGACAGCTGAACAATCAACAATCCTACATATCAAATAACATAGTAAATTTATTTACAAAATGAATAAAATTTAATAAAAAATACTGAGGTAACATATTACTAATATTAATTTTGGTTTCTACAATGTTGGGAGTAATTTATTTTAATTCTACCTGGCTCATGGGTATTCCCAGTTAATACTATTTATTTACATATTAATATACATCACATAAAATTAAATTTTGTACATGTAGATAAGCGTACCTATTTTCTATACAATAATATTTAACAATTTTTTATCATTCATTCTTAAAATGTAACAATACAATCCTTCATTTAAATAATAATAGTTAACATTTTATTTAATGTCAATGACTGTGAAACAATAATTAATTCAGGTTATAATTTATTTAAATTTAATATTTAAGCCATGTAGTGTAAGAAGTAAAATGTGCAACATGTAAAAACTAACCAATTTTATTCACTCAATAATATATCTATCCGAGAATGAAATTTATACTGACCATTTTATAGCAGTTTTAGTCATTAAATATCGAATTACAGTCACATCAAGACATAAACTTCATCAATTTGTTTACAATAAAATACAGAGTTATTTTTATATGACATGATAAGTCATATAAAAATAATTGCTGGCCATATTAAATAAACAATTTTAGTTCTATAGAATATCTGGATATTTCAAATAATTCTTTTTTTATTTCTTCACATGTCGTAATAAAACTTGGACTGATAGTTAGATAATAATTTCTATTATAAAAACAAATTAAAATTTTAACTAAGATTATCGTTTACAAAGGTTTTTCGTTCAACATTCACTCATTATTTTTCACAAATGTCACAAATACTATTTAATCAATTAAAATTTTTAAAAAAAGTTCCGTGTAGAAGTGATCAAGCAAACCAGAACATTATCTGACACGAAACATATAAATAAAATAAATTAATTAAAAACAAATTCAATCAAAAGCAATCTTAAATTCAATCGTTATGTATTCTTCTATTAAAAAAAGAAATGAGATTCTGTTTTTGAGAAAATAGTAGAAATTACACTGTAGCTATATTTTTTAAAGATAATTTTGAAAGGATTCAATAATTTCAATTTTGTAATCTTGAAATTTAAATTTATTTAATCGTTTTTAATACTTTTCATTAGTTATTTTATTCACTGCATGCAACATTTCATGTAAATGTATTGTTCTTTAATTCATGAATGGCTATTTATTTTTAACTTGAAAAATTTGAAATTTTCATAAGTTGTTAGTTTTTCCGAATTGTATTTAATAAACCTAACTCCTATTTACACATCTGTTAATGCAATTTTTCTGGTTGACGCCAGAATTACAAATTGAAAAAGATTAATTATATTTTTATTTGATCTGTGTGTTGTGAATCTTTTGATTAGGTAGATAGATCAGTGCTTCAGCACTGATGAGAAGTAAACTATCTCAGAGAAAGTTTTGAGGAAAATCAATCAAAATCAGACCTATTTTATGTTTTAAAATATTATTTTAATGTTTAAATAAAAATGCGCCATTTTATGTAATGGCTAAAACTTGCATTGTATAATACAATAAGACATATGATCCTTTTTAAAAACTATTAGGAGCTTTTCATGAAAAGCTAAAAATAATAGGTATGTTAAAGATCATTCATTAGTTAATTAGAAAGCAAATGTTTCATTTATATTATTGTGAAACTGTTAGGGTTAACTAATACAGCGAGGGAGATTTTGAGATTATTATTATTAATTTATTTATTGCCTCTACTACTCATTATGATTGAGAAATTTATATTTAATTACTTTCTATTAAAATAATAATGCCAATTTGTTTGTTCTCCCCTGATAGTTTGAGACACCTGTACACAGAGATCTCAATAAAACTTACCGAACTTATTTAATGTTTGTTTACTTAATGCATTTCCTCATTTGGTTCATTGAAAAATATATTTAATTAAATCTAGTTGGTATTCTTTGAGATTTTAGAAAATTTTAGACATTCCTCGAGGATATGTTTAACACTTCTGTTAACGCGGTGGTGCTTAAAAGTTCTCCATATTAATTCATAGCATGATATATTCTACCACGAAAACTAAAGAAAGGATATCACGGAAATTAATAAACAGAGAAAATGAATATAGAATTTATGCTGTTACTGAAATCTAAATAAGTAAGTCATCAAGGTCGACATGAAGACCCTAGATATATATGTTGGCATAAATAGTGTCATGTACTATGTCTCTTATTATAAACTTATAATCTCCTTTTTTGACAAGCATTTACATGAAATGGCAAACAGTAATTAACTTGGAAAAAAAATCGTTAAGGTTCATGTTTTCCATTATACGAATGGCTTCATCAAAGGAAATAAAAGAATGGAGAAGAAAATAAAAACTAGCATTAATAGCGACGTGAGGAATAGATGTACTACTCTGGAGGTGGCGGAGGTGCCCTAGGTGGCTGCCACCACGGCCAGAGGCGGTGTCCCAGCCCCACCCCATCGGGCAGGACTGGGAGCGGCCTTCATATCACGTGCTCCGGGGACGGGGGCCGTTCGGGGCAGCCACAGGGGCCTTGCCAGGAGGCCGCAGCCACCGCCGCTGAGTAAAGGGACTTTCCGTAGAGAGCGTGGAAGGCTAGATCGGCCATCTTGCTCTGCCCGAGATCCTCCAGGCGATAGAGTGGGTAGGGGAACGGTGGAAGGAGGGGTAACTTCACCTCGGGGTCGAGGAGCGGTGGCGGTGGAGGAAGCAGGCTTCTGCTCATTTCAGGGTACAGCTTCGTCTCCTTCTTCGGCGTCAGGCTTTTCGGCTTCCTCCGCGGTCTGTATTTGTAGTCTGGGTGCTCCTTCATGTGCAGGGCCCTGCAACAAAGAAGTAGAATTTAAAATCGGATCTAGAAGAAGAATTAAATGTTCCATGAGCCCAGTGGAAAAAAAGAAGTTATTTCACGCCAACTAGTTGGAGTCAGTTTAAAAAAAAAATTTATTCAGAGCTCCTTATCATTAAAACTACCTAAAACTAAATAGAACATCATTCAAAGTAACGTAAATTTTTTTAAATATGAGCCCCGATAAATTCACAAAATGTTAATGTCTCATATTTTGGAAAAACGTTTGAGTTTACGAAAGACTAAATCACCAGAACTATCAGACTTATAGGTACCTATTGGCACTTAAATTAATGCTAGAATAGTTATAATGTAGGTGATGATGTTTATCTTTCAGCAGCAGATTCTCTAAAATTATCTTTTTAAATATGGATGTTTTAGTATTTGGAAAAATATTGCTTTATGAAAACTTGTGTCTCGAGAGGTAAAGAGCTCTTCTATTGGATCCCACATTTCAGAAAATTGACCCTACCTTCAACAATGTACCATGAATTTTTTCGTGCTGTGGATAGTTTAAAGGATATGGAACTACATTGAAAATGAGTAAAATTTTGGGGTTTTTCTGAAATAACAATCTTGAGGGGGAATTTTTTTTTTGCATAAAAGATCTTAAAAATGATTTTTTGTAACTTCAGGAACAGCCACTATTTTTTAATCACTCTTGTCATAGCCTGGCGCAGGCATCAATTTTAGCTCTTGGGTGTATTCAGTTTTCATTAAAATGAAAAAAAAAATGGGGATGAAATAACTTATTTTTATCTCTTGTTGGGCTTTTGGACTATAAGAATGGATTACGTAGGAATAATTAGATACATTAAAATATTGGTATGCAACAAATGCAGAAATGTTAATGTTTTTAAAAAGCAATTTGAAGAAAGATGTTCTACACATCATCACTGGCATATATTATAAATTTTATGAAAAATAAAAAATGAAGATTTTATTCGTTTTGAACTGGATATACCGGTTTTTTTAAAATGCTATTACTTGTTCCTTTTCACTGGATTAGATATTCACAAACTTACAAAGATTAACATTGGATAGATAAAATATCTTTAAAATATTGGATTATGCAGAAAGTATGACATTTGAAATCCATATAATTAATTTTATTTTAATAAATGAAATATGGTCCAGGTGCGGTGAAATAAAACTCAAATAGCAATAACTATATTAATTGAGCCAACGTTTCGCCCCACGTTGCAGGGCTTCGTCAGGGCTAAAAAAGATACAAACATTTGACATAAGTAAAAAATTAATTGGAAAATTACAAGGGTATATAAAGAAATGTAAAAATTAAATTAGAAAAATAAAAGGTTATAAACAAATGAAAACGGAAATAGTAACAGATAAAAAGAAGAAATATAAAAGAGAGTACGAATTAAGAGATGAAAAAGGGGGATAAGAATAAAGGAAGAAAATGAACGCGACAGAATTCATACCTGTTTTGAGAAAGTCGAAATAGATTTTTTTTTTTTTGTGAATTTATTTTTGTTTTAGATTCGGGCGTGCATATGTAGTTATATTGATTCACTAAAATTATTTTCGTGGGATAGTTCCATCATATTTATGACTAGGAATAAATACAGTATAACCACAAATTATGATTTATCCTTAGTTATACGTTTATCGTTGCCCACGCTCAGCGGAGAAGGAAGTGAGTTAAAGTCAAATAAAAAAAAGATATAATCTCAAAAGGAAAAAAAAAAAAAAACAATACAATAAAGAATAAATTACTCCTTAGGCGCCACGTTATTTTTCTTAGAAATAACGAAAACCCCCATGCATAATGCCCACAATATAACAAACAAAAAAATACCACTATATAAACAATTGTTGAATTATAACCACTGGCGAATATCTTTACAAGTAGATAACAGAAAACCTAGGGGTGTTACCGATTCCGTGAACAACAAAAAAAATATAAGTAAATTAACAAGTTGAAAGCATAGAACTATATATGTAACAATGCATAACAGCAGAACTATATGTACAAAAGTTTAATAATAAGAAAAAAAAATATATATACAGAGAATGAAAAAGAAAAAAAAAGAATTCTTATCGATTAATAAAAGAATTAAAACTTATAGGTTGACTTAACCTTAACCTTAATAACTATATTTACATTATTATCCAAAAGAGTATAAAAGTGAATATACAATAAAAACAAAATAAAATTTAGTTCAATCCCCACGTAGTCCTCCACTTCTATTGTTAATGATCATCTATTGGAGTAAACACCATAATTTTGAAAAACCAAACATATATGACAACATTTCTCACATGGTGATATTCCGGTTCAAACGATAAAGACAGAGGGCCTTTGAACTATTAACACTTCACATTGAACAATCGTAACGTGTTCCAAAATGAAATTCTTACCTTCACAAAACCAAAACTCACTCGTCTGAACATACAAGTTCCCAGAATCAAACTGTCGCCTTCACAAAAACAAAACCCACTCGTCCAAAACATATCGCTCGCGTTTTGTTTTCACCATGACAACCGTAACACCTCTTTTCTACACAGATCTAGCCAGTGTTTTTATTTCACCATGGCAACCGTAACACCAACCAATGTAAAAATCCCGTATTCATAATAATTAATCTGAAAAACTGAAACTGAAGGTATTCATAAACCATAGTAACAGACATTTCTAAAATCATTGTTGGCGAGTAAATGTAGATTGGTTGAGCTTCAAGCCATATATATATATGCTAAAGTGATATGTATTTTTAAAGGTTCTAAAAAACAATTTTTTTCTTCTCTTTCAATTTAATGTTATAGAAATGTTTATTCCTAAACATTAAACTTTTTCTTTCTTTTCTTTGCTTTCCAGCAATAGTCTCTAAACAGCTTGCAGTACTTGGTAATGTTTTTAAAATAAAATTTTAGCGTTAGATATTTAGTATTACGTAATTTAATCCGATTTATTCCGAGATCTGAAACGAAAAGATTGGAGCAGTTGTCGAGATGATGTTATCAATAATAGCGACAACTGACAGGTGACGTGCATACTGTGCGACAAGAAAGACAATGCAAGAACCGCTCATGAAGGGAGAAAGATCCTTTATTATCCTGGGATAATGGCCGTCAGGAGGAAGAAGAGTTGCGAAGAATGGGCCTGTTATCTTGTGATTTCAGCTTCCCATTCTTCCTCCAGTTCTCCACGTCCCTGCCTGTCCTATTATACAGTGTTGCTTTGTACCACCCTTCCTATCTCTTGGTATCATTTTATATAAAACATATAAATAAACACCCTCTTCTATCACTTTATGTTTTGAATTCTGGATGTTTGCCACTGTTATGAAAGGGGAGCCCATTCATTATATTCATACAACACAAACGTGAGGAAAATTTTTAATTATGGTTAAAACAGTGTTTTTCCAACGATAGTTTAACTGGACCAGTCAACGGGCGAAGATGAATCAGAGTCACATACTTGCAGGTCGCATTTCAATCTTAAATATTACTATCCGAAACTCATTTTGAGGTCTCAAATGGAGAACTTTTGCTTGTTTTGAAAGATATTAGCAGCAAGTCCATAACAACTTGAAGTTTGACAGTACTCGCAAATTACGATGAATTTTTACACCACTAATAATGATGAGTTAATTGTTAACAATGGATATATATAAATTAGGAGAAGATGGGTGGGGTTTGGTATAGAACAGAAATAAGTAAAAAGATATTTATTAGTGCCAACATTTCGGCCAGAATTTCAAATCCTTCATCAGGGATAAGAACAAAAAAACAAGATAACAACCTTAATGAATAAAAAGAATAACACAGTGATTAGAAAATAACCAAGAATATTGATACATAAATAGTTTTGAAATAAAATGTATAATGTAAGTAATATAAGAGGATATTTAATTAATATTTCTTTTCATAACTTTAATTTTAACTAATTTTCATTATGTACTATATTTGTTTGTCTTTTCCTCTTTCTTAACTTAACTCTTACTCATTCTCATTTAGCCTTTTAATTTTTTATTATAATATTTAGACTATACTTTTCCTTTCAACACTAAGTATCAATATGATTGGTTCTTTTCTGACATTCTGTTATTCCTTTCATTCATTATAGTTGTTATCTTGATTTTTGTTCTTAGCTCTGATGAAGGCCTGAAATTCTAGCCGAAACGTTGGCACTAATAAATAAGTTTTTATTCTTCCCTGACCGCACCCCTAACCATCTTCTCCACACTACTTATAGTTTAACATTAATTTCATTTTTCAGAATATAGAAATTTTTTATTATTCTTAATGTTCCTGGGGGGCTTATGAATTTCCTCAGAATTCAAGTTTTTTTAACAATCGCTGGAACTATGGATTTAATCATCGTCGTGCAGAGAGAGAGCGAAAGTTGGGGGATGTTGGTATCGCAACTACAGCTAAGCGGTTATTATAAGAAAAGTGTGTACGATATGTATAAGTGTACGATGATCATAATCTACATAGGATATGGGACACACGTGTCATAGAAACAATGAAAATGAATATTTGTATAATTTTACAAGCTTTTATATAATTTTTTGTTATGGCCTATATGTTTTTTGTTTTGTTAAAAATAATTTTAAGGCATCAACCACTTCTGGGTCATTTTTGCCTTAATTGTTAATTGAAATGTGAAATTTTTAATTAATTAAAAATTTGTGAATTGAATTAATTGAAATGTGACTGCAACATGAGAATCTTGTGAAATTTTATAATAGAGTTTAGAATGGTGGAGAAGCTAAAAAAGTTTATCCACGGTTTGTTTGTTATCCTGCAAGATGGAATAGAGACCCGCTAGTAAACCATATAAGGATTTTAGGGAGTCATATGTTCGTCATACAGTCAAAATATGTTTAACACTAAGTCGCGTCCACTTCAATTCTGTTTATCTTTGAACCACACCAACATTACGATAATTACAGATTCACTAAGTTCGATAAAAGCTTTAGATTCTATGTATCCAGAACATCCGAGAATTTCCTGCATCCATTTTCACTTAAAAGCTCTACACAACATATCAGTAACATTTCTATGGGTTCCAAGCCATGTGGGAATCGCAGGGAATGAACTGGCCGATCACGCTGCAAGAGAACCACTCGCGCTTCCGAGACGGGGTAAAGCAATTTTAACTCCGTCAGAGATATGCAGGCCTCTTGTAAAGGAAGTCAAAGATAAATGGCAATCTATGTGAAACGAAAGCCCAATGAGTATATTGAAAAGGATGTCAAGCCCTGGGGTACCTCCAATCGCAAATGCCGTAGAGAGGAAGTTGTACTGACTAGGCTGAGAATAGGTCACACGAGGCTCACCCACTCCTATCTTATATCAAAAGAAACGCCTCCGAACTGCCAGTATTGCAATAACAATAAGCCATGTTTTCCAACGATGCCCATATTTTACACCACACCTCAATAGCTTGGGACTAAGCCAAGATATCTCAAAAACCATTGGAGACGATGATAAGGCAATAGAACAGGGGTTTCAGTTTTTGAAATCACAAAATTTACTGACAAAAATATAACTTGATTGGAAGAAAAAAAAATAAAATAATCAAATCAAAATAAATAAAATTTAACGAATATTAGCATAATTAAATAAAATATAAATGGCGTTGATGACCAATGAAGTTTGGCGCCACTAAACAACCAAACAAACAAACTAAGTCGCGTTCCACAAGGTAGGCATACAGGCGGAGATCTATATGGTTTTAGAAGTTACTATAGCATTAGATTTTTTGTGTGTATAATAAGAAAAAATATAATTATTGCATTAAAAGTATACAAAATTACAAAAATCAGATCCTAATGGCTAACTATTTTTTCATTAAATCACCTGAATTTGTGATTTACACTCTCTCTCCTAAAAATATCCTTTCGCCATAATCATTTTTATGGACTCTTCTGATTCTTCAATTTGAACTTCATCAATAGACGAATTATTTTTTGTCGAACCAATTTCGTTACTTCATACTATCCTTTACTATCAATATATAAAATTACTGTTTGACTTAACTTATGGAAATATATATATTTCTTACACAGCATTAATAAGAAGCAATAATTTGTTTTCAATTAGTGAGTAATTTTTATGCAGATACCTTGTAGAAATATCGTTAGAATGAAAGTTAAAATAACTTAATGAATTATAGAAATTCCTTAACCTCGGTAGAAGAAATATACGAAAGAGAAATCAGTGAACGGAATTGGAAAGAGGATTGTGGGCCCTGAATAGGGAGAAGAAAAGACGGTAGCCGTGAGCCTTAGGAGAGCAGTAGATCAGTCTAAATACACAATAGTGATATCGATAAGGGCAGTGTAGGTGTGAGATAGGGCCATTGTGGCCTCTATCTGAGGAGCCGTCGCTATCTCGGGCCCTTAACATCGGGCATTAGCCTCGTACGCCCTTTTTCACCGAGACAACCGCCTCCGCCTTCCTCCCAGTTTTCTCTCTACATTTTGGACTATGTATCATACCTCTTATCTATCGTCTTGTTTCTAGTCTACTAAAAAAATTATGGCCCGATTCGGACAAAAACATAAACAAAAAAACTAAAAATCACTCTTTTACGAAAAATTCATTACTTTATGGATTCCTGATTAATTTATTCGAAGTTGAGTAAATAATCAAATGAAAATAAAAAATAGGTAAGGAACACCAACACCAGAAAACTACGGAAAGATATAGGCTGTAATTGGGAGAACCTCTGGAAATAGATTTTATTTTGTCTTTGACCTTCTCCATTTATTATACCGTAGTCTTGGGCTACTTGCAGAGCTACTTGCTTCGTGGCAGTCTTCAGGATGACTCCAATAGAGAAAGTAACCCCAATCTAATATCCTTTTATAATGTATTGGGTATATACTGTATATTTGGAATACATCAGATTCATTCATTAGGATCATCAAGTGTTGCTAAAATAAATAAAACAAATTGAATCTTCCAGGCAAAGTAATGTCACAAGGAAAATATACAGGAAGATTAACACCTTTAAGAGCGGATATACCAAAGTACAGTGGTGTTACGTAATAAAGTAGAAGTGCAAGAACAATGGAAAAAGCATTTTCCTTGCAGGGTTGCTGAACCATAAACAGGTAGGTCAAGTAGAACAGGAGAATCTAGCAATTGAAAATGTTGAAAGAGATGAAGATGTACCACCTGTTAAAGTGGAAATAATGGATACAGGAAAGGGAATGAAAAACCATAAGGCGGCTAAGACTGATGATCTGACAGCATAATTTTTCAGGCGGCAAACTGAGATGTAGGGATTCTTCAAGAATTAATATCGTAAATTTACATGTCTTTTAAAATTGTATATTTATAGTAATTCACTAACTTGAAGTTTATTAAAGGGTTTTTAATTTCAGTATACCAATTCCAGAGTTAATCTTAGTGTTTTGAAATTCTTTTAATAAATACGTTCTCAGTAGGAAAAATATCTAAAAACAGCTTTTGTGTGTGTGTGTTTAACCTTCCACAGGGTTTTGGAATTTATTAACTAGGTTTTTTACTTACTGTATTGGTTTACAACATGCCATAAAATTAGAACTTTCCGTTCACGCTTTGCACACCCTTTTTATTTCAGAAACAGTGATTGGTTTATCAGTTAATCGCTGATGCCAAACCCCGTATTTCTGAGGGTAAGAAAGGAAACTGAAGAGAAACAAAAGATATAACGGGAAACGAACTGACTGACACAGCTGCCAAAGAAGCATGCGCCCTATTCCAGTGCTTGATTGTAACTTGGCGCTGTATGATTACCATAAATCGGTTCTGACCCTATGCAAGGAAGCATGGCGCTGTTTTTTGGTCCAAGGTACCTGAAGCAAATAAAATGAAGACAATACTCGGTGATACTCAATCACTACCGCCAATTATCGAAAATCGCTTTGAACAATCAATCATAACCCGACTCAGGATCGGACATACACAAGCACCTTCTTGAAAGAAATCCTTCACCGATATGTTATAGTTGTAAATGTACTCTGACGATGGAGCATATCCTGGCACACTGTTCGCGTTGGAATCATCAAGGAAGTCTTTTGGCCTTCGGGGGCAACGTCAAGCCTTACTGCCAGAAAATTGGAAGAATTTGTTTAAGTTCCTGAAGGAGAACAACTTATATCGAAAAATGTAACCACGAAATCCAGAATACGGTGCCACTAACCCTTTAGTTTTATAGGGCACCTAAAAATTAAACAAATAAATAAAAAGATAAAATATTGTCTGAACTTTGATTTTTTTTAATAGACAAACTATCGTCAGGAGCAAAGATAAAGTGGCGTTTGCAATTTTTTATATCTTGGATTTTGTTGCATTTTAATTTTATTTTCTATTCTAATCGCAATGCCAAAGAAATCTAACCTAAATGTGACATCACTAATTAAAAAATTTAAATTGACTATTATTGAAATTAGTTACTCAAAATATCAGTCATAAATCAAACAATATTCTCAGAAATGTTCAGATAAGTAACTTCGGCTTTGTATTAACGATATTATAAATGGGTTTGCATTGTTTTGTTAGGCTAAGTAGATAGTGTACCACTAACAGTTTTTGTATATGAAACGAATAAATTTATTTCTGTTCTTTTGACAGAACATAAGCAGACTTTGTCGTGATGGCAAACGGAGAAACTTTACTTGCGATTCCAGAGTCCTGTTAAGCTTCAGAAATCGGTATGATTAGTTAAATTAAAGTTTGGTTAAATTAGATTGCAGAAACATAGTATAGACTACTCTGTTAACCAAGAATAATGAAAAGTACAAAATTGGTCACCATAAACTGTGACCAGGGCCATAATAGATAATTTATTGTTAAACTGATTAAGTTTTTTTTCCATTGCCGAGAGCAATTATCATATTATAAATTTAAAGGTTCAAGGAAATTATGCATCTCAGGTTTCTGTCGTGAAATATCTTCTTACAATAATATTTTTTTTTATTTTTCTATCACTTTTTGAATATTACAGTAGCCGTTTGAAATATCGAGGAGTAAAGAGGTTTAAAAAGGACAATGAGAGAGTAGAGTGGAATTGAGTAACAAACAGAGACAGTGACCCTGTAATTGTATGCCGGTTAGGGTGACAATGGCTCTGTTATCAACAATTCGACAATAGAGAGCTATCTGCTCCGATACCTCTCCTACCAAATCCTCTCAATCGCTTTTCCGATGGTCGTTTCAAGGGGTCCTACTTTTTTTCTTTTGATTCGTCAATCGGGGCTTTGTTCATTATTTCGTCCGAGGGATTTACCCTCTATTGTTTCGTCTGTCCAGCTCGCATCTTCAGTTGCATTGCACTTTTTGTCTACAAATGACCGTGCTCACTCTGCTTTCTGTGAATTATTGAAAAGACAATTTTCCATTTATTTATTCACTCTTGATGGTAATAAAAAGAAGTTTTTGTGTTTTGCATTAGGTATACATATTGAATATGTTATGCAGAGTGGATTTACCGAGCCTCTAGCTAATAGTTGTAGGATGATGAACCGGGTGGTAGTCAAGAAAGGTACAAAATGACAGAAAAACTATTTATTTATTTAATTTATATTTAATATTTATTTATATATCAATTAATATTTATTCATTATTATGCACTTATTGACCGCCTAGACCATCATCCTACAATTAATTACTTACGATCAACTAATAATTTTCTAACTCTTGGTATTAAATAAATTGCCTTAACAGTTGGTTATAAGAATACATTATAACATTAAAAACAGATTCTTTTATTTTCAATATTTGATCTTTTTATACCAGGAGGTAAAAAATATTATGTCACATTCCCCTTATTTTACAAGAAAGTGGTTGAACAGATGTTCATCTTCGAATAAAAGTATATTCAGTATCATTTTAAAAAGTTGTTACCCTTCTAAATTGGTGGAGGAATTATTTGTCTATATCTCCAGGTTAAGCTAAAAAAGGTTCAGTATCACAGAGGCATAAGATGTATTGTACATTGTATAATATTATGTTATATTTACAGATGATCAAAGGTAACATACTTTTCAATCCAAATTAAACTGTACTGATTATTTTTAAATCATGAAACTCCCTTTTGAAATAGGTCTAGAGAATATTTATCTCTACCTAACGTAACCAGATTATTCTCTGAAAAAAAAAAGGACACCCTCATTTTTATTGAGGATACAGGAGAGGGGAGGGCAAGAATTTTTCTATTAATGTTGTAAAATAAAAAATAAAAAATATTTTTATACAATATATTTCTTCTTAACTATTTGTTCTGCTAACTCATTTAATTTTATTAAATTATCTTAAAATTCTCTAAATTTGTATAAGACTTTATTTAGCAAAGGTGCTTCAGATATATTAATACAAAAATTTTATTTTTCATAATCGCTGAACAACGCACTGGTTATGGAAGAGAATAGAATGCTTCAGCAGATAGATGATTACGTTAGATTCATCAGTTACAGCTTACTGATTATTCATAGCAAAATTACAGTCTTAGTGTGATGTTAATTATTACTTAGTAATTAATTTGAGAAATCTATATCTCAATAACCATTCGACGTACAAATGTCTATTAGCACTCAAATTAAAGCTAAATAGTTGTACTATAAAGTTGATTATGACCTTTACCTTCGTAGCAATAGTAGTTTCCATGATATTTGCTAAAATATACTGATTTATAGTTGTTCGGACAGTAGGTTTGATTTATGAAAATTATTTCAGTAACCTTCGGACGTACAGATGTCTGCCAGTAAGCAAATTAAAGTTAGTTAAATTTACTATAAAATAGTTTATAAAGTTTATCTTTGTAGGAGTAGCAGTTTTTATGATATTTGACAAAATAAACTCACAAAATGTTAACTTCTAGTTGTTCGTATAAAATGTTGGATTTTTGAAAAAAAATATCTCTAGACCCACAAGATGCACATATGTCTGCCAACACTCAAAATAAAAAAAAATTAACTTACTATAAAGTAGTTTATGGCACTTATCTTCATAGTAGTAGTTATATTCTTATATGTATATAAATTTGGTAAATGAAAATTTGTCTTAACAACTATAAATCAATTTATTTTAGCTAATATCATGAAAACTAATACTCCTATGACGATAAATTACTTTATAGTACATTAAACTAGCTTTAATTTGAGTGCTAATAGACATCTATACGTCACATAATTCCTGAGATATAGATTTCTCAAAATAAATTAACTATCTATTTATTTCTACATTCAGTAGATTTTTAAGAAATATTGCTTTTTGAAAAGCTATATCTCGAGGACTATTGCAGGTAAATAGCTCTATAAAGGCTTAGATTTTAGCGAATTTACTCTACTTTAAATGATGCTCTCTTTGATTTTCTATTGTTGTTAATAGTTGTAAAGATATAGAGCTCCGAATAAAAAATTACTTATTTTTAACGTTTTGAAACAGCCGCCAATTTTTATCCCCCCTACCTATACTGGGGAGACTCATCAATTTTGACTAGTAATTATACCTAGTTCTCAATTAAGTAATCAAAAATTGGGGTGAAATAACTGCCTTTTTCTCCTCTTGGGCTCTTGTACTTATAGATATTAGAACTTATTGAAACTTTAAACATGATTCAAAATTATGAATTGTGTCTCTATCTGGGTCTCAAGGTTTCGAGGATTTGTAACCCATTATATTCTAAACCCTCTGCTAGAAATATTAATTCAACAGGTTATTACATATTTCAATTAAATAAAAGAGGGGCTTAGGGACCTTTAATTAAGGAGTGTTTCCCGACGGAGAGGACAGAGGCAGTTAATACAGGAGTTAATATTAAGTATATTTAAATGGGGGATAGAGACAGGTTCAATTAGGGCAACAATAACCCGAGGAGGGACCCCCATTAGCATTGGAAGGAGCTACGGTAATCCTCCCCTTATCTCGGAGCAGTTAGGAGGATGATTTGCTACGGCCCTCGGTCGCCAAATAGAATTTAAAAACACTCCTACGGATCCTTCACTTCCAATCCTGCCCAGGGCAGTGGAACAATTCAAGTGTCATTACATCTCTGATAGGGGAACCATCGATTTCTTCCGCTACATAGTGAATCAGCTCCAGCCTTTTCATTTCAATTCTCAATTGGTTTCTTTTGTATGTTCAATGTTGATATTAATATCTAAGCAATACAAAATAATAATGCTAACCTTTTTTTTATTGGGCTACATTTGTGTAGTCCAGATTGAGTTTATAACAAAATAAATTTCATATTATGTCTATAAAATAAGTGACAGAGTCATTATTTGGTTTGATGTATTTAATATACGTAAATATTTGTAAATAAATATTATATTTCTCCATGTTTTTTTAAATAAGGGAGCTATATAGCTCAGTGAGTTTACTATTTCCTAGGTCTGAGTGTGAACTCGGCTGCGATAGATAATTATTTATTTTGTTAATATAGCCGTGGGTTAACCATGTGGGTTCAGGTGCCCTCCTGGGGCCCATCTTGCCTCTATAAAACAGGTACCCTTGATTGGGGAGGAGGAATCTGGCAGGAATCTTGGGCCGTAGGTCCCAGCGTGCTCGGTTCAGAACATTGTAGATTCGATTCCCACCTAGGGCAGTTTTTAACATTCATTTTTCGGCGGTCCCGAAAAATGAATCTTGATCCTCCCGCCTTGGATAGTACGTGGCGGCAACCTAGGTAGCCGCCAGGGGTAGACAAAAATGACCACTAGGCCCACTTGCCGGACTTGTATCCCCCACCAAATAGCAGTACTAGTACCAGTGATCACCTGCTTCAGATTCAACAATTAAGAAAGAATTGTCGGAATGATTTTATTTAATACATATTTTGTATTAAGCACAAAGCATTTAATATATATTTTTTACATGCTAATATCTCTTCCTCTTTTCGTTATAATTTTGTTTTTGGCACAAGCTCGTTCATAGTTGTACTGACCATCGCCAGAGTCACATTTCAACAATATTCAACAATTCTCATAAGTGTTCCTTTTTATTATTTGTTTTGAATTTTGTACCGATATTCGTGTAATTTTTTTGTTTGAGTATAAGCTTGGTAATAATTCTGCAAAAGCTACACGCAATGTAAACCAGGCGTTTGGCCAGAGTACTGTTAAAGATTGAAAAGTACAGCGTTGATTTGAAAAATTTCGGGCTAATGATTTTCACTACGAAACAAACCGCGAGAAAGACCCAAAACTACCTTTATGGTTGCACGGCCGCATAGATAATACAGTACAATTGTGAAATAAAATGAATTGAAATATGACGTTTAGCAGCACCCAATCTATTCATCAGATTTCTTGCCCACCGACTTTCATTTTTTAAACATTTGGATCTGTTTTTACGGACAAAACAGTATAAAATGAAGACAGCCTGAAAAATTCAATATCTAAATTTATTGATGGCTGTCTTAAAAAAAATTTACTCTTCAGGATTTTTTTAAGACAGGTATTTATGCTTTAAGTAGGGAAAAGTGAATTGATGCAAGTGGAACATATTTTGATTAAATAAACAGCTTGTGAAAAAAGATATGTAGTTTACTATATTCACTCAAAAATCCGACCTATATGCACCAACCTAATATAAAATGATTTTGCGAAACTGCACCACATAATTGTATATTTGATGACTCTAAGTCCTTCCACCAGAAAGGAGATCCTGTAGCTACTATCCTTCTCCATCTTGAACCCATCATAATATTATATTGTTATCGGGTTTATGTATTTGCATCAAATTTCAGTTGGATCAGATAATCAAAAGTGAGCTTAAGTTTCATAATGCTTGTCGGTTCAAAAAAGTGAAAATAAATAAAAGCGTTTGAAAAATGTTTTAAGACATCTTAGATGTTCTATATCAAAACAGTAAATAAATAGTTCATTAAGCAAATTATACAATCCTGTCCGCTACACAGTAATTGAGACAGCGTAATTGAAAAGGAATATATTATAAGCTCTATAAATGTACCCGGAACATAATTAACGGAATTCTGCGGTATTTTTTAACAAGCATTATCCCCGCTGTATTACGGGAGGCAGTGATTCGCGCCGAAAAAAAACGTGTATGTAAAAGGCCCTTAGTTTCCTTTCTGCTGGGAATACTCTACCTTGATTGCGTACAATGAGTTAGTTGCATACTTGTTTTAGTTAGACGTATGTTGCCTTATTGTAATGTAGAGTCGTTCAAACGTTCAACTCATGTTGGAAAGTACATGTTCGTTTCAAAGTAACAAACCTGTTATTGCGGCAGTTGGAATTCTGGGAATAATGACTGAGGTGCTGTACAACCCTGCGACTGTGTGATATTTACTGTAGTAGCAGTAATATCGTCCAATTAGCTTTTACGTGATAATTAACAGTACACATCGTTGTAGTAGTTGTCAGGTTAACTGTCACATTTATAGGCATTGCCAGAGAATCTATCTCATCAAGTGTATGTTTAGAACGTTTTATTTGTACATTTTATTAATTTGGTTCAAATTACACTAGTCACTGAAAATAAATTTCCGGTTGTCACTGAGTTAAACTGTGAGAATACTAGGATACTGACATGTACCTATGTTTTAACCGTGCTACAACCTCAGGAAACAACCATCTTGGAAACGGACCGATAGGGTAGGCTTCAGCTATCACAAGCATTAGACAACATTTTTTGATTTTTAAGAGTGATCCATAGTCCATTTATGTAGTTTTTCTTTTATTTTAATATAATCTAAGCCAATTCCGGCAAATTGTTTTGTGAAGTTTTACCAATAATATCTCTTAATATTTTAAGTATTATTTTCTAAAAATAATTTTGTTAAAAAAAATTGTAACTTTAGTGACAATGTTTCTAAAACATTGTGCCCCCTCTAAATGCGATGAAATCACAGCCTCTTCTGGAACCCCATGAAATCCGAACCACGCACCTCAAAACAGCCATGGTAATAAATCTGATAGCAGCGATAAGGCGGAGCTGGTAGCGGTTAGACTGGAGCCTTAGTCATTGGAGGAAGAGGCTTTATCTCCTCCAGGCACTGGAGATGGCTGATCGGGGTGAGAGGATTAAATGAAGATATTATAGGCCATAAACGGACATTGTTCCCCTTTCACACTCCTCCTAATCTGGATTGATTCTTTTTTGCCTCCCCCTCCCACAGAGCAAATTGCCAAGCTGACAGCCCCTCCTCAATCACTCCTTCAAGTCACCCCTCATCGCCTGATATTTTGTTTACCGGTCCTATATATCTCCTATCGGGCAAGCTCTCTTAATTACCTTTTATTACTCTGCTCATCTCATGCTCCAGAGTGGGCTATCAATCCTATAGAGAAGGGATTAATATTTATTGATCATTCCTTGTTCTAATCCTCCATTGTATGAGGGGGAGATTCATAAACGTTACCCGAAAGCAGATTAAGGCAACATCGTTTGAGAACAAGAACCTAGCAGTACACTGAAATTTAAATTTAGATAGCTAAGTAATCACAGATTTTTATTTATAGTTATAAATGCATGAACTAACTCAGTGTTTCGCTAATGGGTTGTACATAAAATAATTTAATATTTAAAAATATACTAAGTACTGGTACTGGTACTAGTATTTGGTGGGGGAACAAGTCCGGCAAGTGGGCTCGTGGTCCTTTTTGTCAACCCCTGACGGTTGCCTAAGTTGCCACCACGTCCTAACCAAGGTGGGCCAAGATTCATTTGCCGAAAAATGAATGTTAACTGCCCCAGGTGGGAATCGAACTCATAGCATTGCGCCCCAACCCGCTCAGCCGTCACGTCCCTAACATACTAAATAAATACGTCCCTAAACAATCAGAGATATTCCGGGTACAATCAGTAGTTGTCACCTATTACCTCAAGCTAATATCCAAGCCTAACAAACCTCAATTTAATCAATTCACGTTCACTAAGTGTATGAATTCATTCATTCATTCCATCAAATGGCTTTATGTTTTAGAAAATAATGTATATAAAACAGAAGAATTCAGATTGCAACACAATGCCGAATTAGGGTAAGGGATGGATAAGGAATGAATCAGTAAAAGAGTAATCAATTCTTTGTGTTAAACGCATCTATCCTTAACGTCATTTAAAAATTATCTGTCGCCCCCAAAAAAGAATTTCGTTTAATCTATATACTTATTCAAATTGAATGTTAACAGACTAAATATCCTAACAAGTTTAAGAAGTTTGGACTGTTTTATTTTTACATTCCAAAAGTCTCCCTGCCTGCTGATTTGTGTATCTTTCTTTATATAACTAGAGAGGGCAGGAAAAATATTGTGAGGAACGGTGTTTATATGTACACGACGTAGAACACTGTTGAAAAAGACACAGTTATTCCACAAAAATAATTTTTTTAGACTAGATTAAAGGTACTGTATATAGAGGGAGGTAAAAGCCAGAATAAAGAATAAAAATATTCTAGGCGTTTAAAACACATCCTATTTCGAAAATCTGCTGACTTATTGTAATGATATATAAATATAACTAAAGATTTCATTCCGTAAACATATTAATTATATATCTCTAAATGCATTTTTATTTGTTTTAATTGGAGAAAAGTTACATATGATTTTCCGTACAGTATGAATGGCATTACTCTAATAGATAATATAATTGAGCTCAGATAATGTAAGGAATTTGGGCTTTTTATTCAATTTATATTTAAAGTTTATTGAACATACCAGTTACATCAAATCTCGAGCTTTTGAAAAAATATCTATATTATTTAAAGTTTATTGAACATACCAGTTACATCAAATCTCGAGCTTTTGAAAAAAATCTATATTATTTAAAGTTTATTCAACATACCAGTTACATCAAATCTCGAGCTTTTGAAAAAATATCTACATTATTTATGGTTTATTAGAAACCATGATATCAATACTCTAAAATTGATATATTCTACTATGTTTTGCGCTAATCTTGACAGTGTCGTCTTCCCACTATTTTTTATCATACTTTTGCATTATGGAATGTCCGACAGAGAGTGTCATTTGTTAACTGGAAATTAAATCGCAATATTGAAGTTGATTATCTGATTTTGAAGAAATATTTACATCTAGAATCTATTAAAACTCGCAGAATAAACAGTAACCTGGTTTTCTAGCAGAAATTGTTAGATTTTAAACTTAACTGCCCTGAACTTTTAAAAATCACTTGTTTTGTATCCTTCCTGACATGAGAAATTCAAATGCCTTCAATGTTCCTTTTGCTCAAATTAATTGTACATATTATTCTTCTATTAATAGAATTCCAAGGAAAGCATGTTCTATTGATTGTGATATGTTTTTTTGACTCATTATTTACTGTTAAAAAAAATTTGATTTATAATTAATGTGCAATTGATTTTTAATTAATCATTTATGTTTCTTATGTTATTAAGATTTTTAAAAGTTTGCATTTATGTTTCTTTACTTAGTGAGTTTTTATGAGTGGTTTTAATGACTTTCAAGTCTGAATTAATTTACTTCGATGGATGTCTAAATTGTTTTAATATTTTTAAGTTCTTTAATTTATTAATTAAATTAGTTATTTTTATCTATGCGGGTGTTTAATTTTGTGCAATTTCTTATATTATATCCATATCATATTAGTTATTTGTTGTAATCGATGTGTACTGTATTATTATATTAGGACATGGGTTAGAAAATTGTAGAAATAAGTTTAGTGTTTTACATACTGCTTAGCATTTGATTTAATTATACTACTTTTATTGTATACACACACGCGCGCGCGCGCACAGTCTATATATATGCATTGGACTTCAGTAGAAGTCTTGGGTCAAAAAAAGATATAACATGTATATATTTATATTTATTTATTTATTTTTTAAACTTCAAAGCTATGTCTGGTAAGAAAGATAAACGTTAGTTGACTTAACCTCTACCTCATTCTTCAGATTTTTGTACAATAGTAGTGATAAGGAAACAATGTGATAATAAACGGATCTGAAGTCCGATCGATAATACTCTTCCTGTATTAGTCATTATAAGACACCTATATCTAGGATGATGTCAATTAAACTTCAGGCGAAGCAAATATTGCGTTAAATTTATTTTTATAAGTTAAGCCAGAATAAGCTGTAAAGAGGATAAAGAAATGAATAAATAAAATCATATAAACATTAATTTTATTAATAAATTAATTAATTAAGCAACTTTGCTATAAATGCTAAGATTAAACGAAGTTAATGCATTTTTCCTAACTAATTGAACAACAAAAAGTCAATGATGATGATGGCAAGAAATTAATGAATTTAATATTAAGCTTAATTGATTTTAAGTTGTATATTTGATGAAGGGTAAGTCGAATTCGAGGAATATCTAAATAAACAATACTACTTGAAACCCAAGAATGAAACACTAAACATAGTTAAAGATTGTTTTATCGATATAATCTGATCTACTAAGTAAATGAACTAATAAACTAAACTAATCTGTAAACTGCCCAAATCTATGAACTAGGTAAGTATAGAATTAAAAAAAAAAGTTTATTGAGTTTAGCGCACCTCTGAAGTATTTTTTTAATCTTTAACTTTTAGTTTTTAGTTATAATTAATTAATTGTTTAAAACAATACAGTTCAACCAAACAACCGCTATGGTCTTTAACATTTCATTGCATGACCAGAAAACTCCTTTATTTTTATGAGGCATACTTAGGCACACGATCTTGTGATTGAAAACTTCTGAAATTAAAACGGATTCGAGATCCAGTTAGATACCCGTAATAAATAAATATTTTGGATGTCTTACGTTCGCCTGAACAAAATATCTAAGAACCTAAAATAAATACCTCTGACCACAATAACATTATATCAATAGAGGGCTGGAAAAGTAGATCCAGTCCGAAAATGGTCTAACGAGTTGTTCGTTTTAAACGCGGTAAAAATTTCTAAAATCGACATTATCCTTCCACCAAAACATTTCTTGTATTGATTAAGTTCATGAAGTCAGAATTTAGGAGAACATTTTGAAGTCCCCAGTCTCTTGCGCAGGGACTAGATAGCAGCTTAAAAAATCTCCGAAATTATAAACGTCTTAAAAATGAAAGGAATCTACACATTCAATTTAATTATGTGTCCAAGCTTATGATAAGTAGCAAGTAGATGATGATAACCTTAACGGTTTTTCGCCCTATCAATCAAAATAAATAAATAACAGGTATTGTTTTTTTTATGTTATTAATTTATTATTATTGTACTTGTAAAATGTACTTTTTGAATAATTTTTTTTACATATAATATATATATTGTATAATAATATTCATTCTGAGGACCCACTGTGGATATTTATTGCAATAGATTACAATAAATAAATGTTAATAAATATATTCTAGTGCTATGCTAAACTGCAAGGAAAAAACACTTTCACCAGTCAGTCTTCTGATCTGAACTTGTGAATCTCTATTCACTTCAAAACTTCAGAGTGACTGAAATGTAAACACATTTTTTCCCCCGGCCGGTTGTCATTAAGCTCAATATTCTTTTCTTTTATTAATATAATATATAAATAATAAAAAAAATACGATTTTCATGTTAATGCACTGTTTTTCGAGAGAGTTCATTTCCTAATTAAGTTCTTGACCCATGAAAGGACACGTATATGATTTTTAGCGCTGTATATTTTTCTAAATAAATATTTTATTATTAATTTATCTGCAAGACAAGTATATTTTTAAGATATTTAGAAATTATGTTTATTCTTCATTCAGCAGTTATTAGCCTTGAAGTGGATAATCAACAATAATTGGGAATATGAAGAGTATTTGGTTTGGGTGCGGGTTGTTGACTGTTGGGGTGTGTGAAGCCCACTCCACCTAACCTCGCCAGGTTTGATTATTGCATCGTTATAGTCGAGATGATTCATTATTAAAATTAACATTAAAACTTTTTTTTGTAAGATAAGTAATAAATAAGGTTTTCCAATTTCCTCTGCGTTCAGTTGTTTATGTCTAAACACATTATTAGTTTTTTAAATTTTATTCGTACTAAAAAAAATATTTTTTTAATCCAAAGAGTAATTGAAAGTTATTAATAAAATTATATGATTTAATTAAATCAAATGTAAACCTTTGATACGTTTTTCCTTTATTTTATACTCCTTGAAATTCATTTGTGTTCTTCTTACCTATTTTAACGAAATTCGAATCGTGAAAAAGACCGTGGAGGTTCAAGGCCCTGTGCGATGTACTACGTTAATACAACGCGCGTTTCTTGACATGGTTTTCATAGGGATGGGTTTGACACTCCCACGCCTACTGTTGTGAGTGCCACCCATAGGCTAACGGGCTTCACAATGCGTGAGGAGAGGCTATGAATGATATGCTTAAAAAAAACCCAGGTAGGGCCCAGGACTCGAACTCACAACCTTTAAGATGTAGACAAGCGCTTTGCCACGCTGCTATCGCAGCCCCCTATTATATTATATTATCTATGTATATATTATTCTAATTTAAAAAAATAATTGGGAAGAATATTTTTAAATACTCCTTCTAACATAGTTTCTTAGCATGTTTTTTTTTTAATACTTAAAATTGAAGTAGTTTGATAAATTTAAATCCAGTATTCATAACAGCAATATATTATCATTTAATACAATTATGTTCGTTCAGAGTATTTCAGTTATGTGCATTTTCCATAAAGTAGAGTGTATTTAGTAAGTTTAATTTGATTCAAACAAATTCTTTTCCATGTATTAATAATATAAATGTAAAGTTTACTAATTTATTAATTAATAGTTTAAGAATGGACTATATTAATAATAACACCAACTAAAACTGATCCCATTTACTCTCAATGGTTTATTTTAATCCTCCCACGTTTCGGCCATTATCAAGGAGACAACCTCAATCATTGACTACTCTAAATTCATTTAAAATTGTCTTTCTTTTGCAGGCTAATAATCCTTACCATGTAATGAACTACAAAATTTCAATACAAAAACTATCCTTATAAATGATTAGTAAAAAATTGTTACTACACGCTTTCAGTTTTTTACTGCACAAAATTGCGATCTCTATTAATAATATTATCGTATTATAATATAAATTATCGTAGCTCGATATTGAGATCAATAAACGGCCGCTAATGAGCCAGGTAACTGATTATTATAAGTTATATTAGAGATGATTAATCTGTACGATATACAATAGCTAATCTATGCCTTAATCATACATCTCCCGAACGAATTGTTAGCAACAGTACAATAAATTTCGAACATGCCATACCGTACTATATAATTACTATTAATATAGTACTAATTTCATAAGTTTTCTAATAAAATTACTTGTCAAAATGGTACAATTCGCTTTCTTTTCAACTAAAATCTTAGATTAATAAAATAATGAAAACATAAATAGATTAAATATGCCCTATGTACTATGATGTAATTCTTTGCATAGGGATCTACACTATCTATGCATACAGATTAGTAATACTTCTTAGTAAAGAATAGAATCAATAGAATCCTCTTTTGAATTCTCTTTGAATGCCGATCAGTAAAATTAATTACTTATCCTATATTTTGCAACAGAGTTGAAATCGATATATATATATATATAATTCTTTTATTATTGTTTCTATGTATTATTTCAGTTAAATTCGACCATAATTAGTTTTCAAAAACAAGTTAATCAAAATTTTAGGTCATGGTTTAACGATATTTGATGTGTTGATTTTTCTAAAAAAAGTATTCAAATCACCATTGTACCACTTAGTAAGTGGTCAAATGACAAAATATTGTCACTTTTATGTGAATTCGGGACCGTATGTTTAAAAAAAAAGTAAAATTGTGATTTTGTGGTATTAAATTAAATTTTTCTAATTACTACTATTGTTTTTTTCATAAATTCTAATAAAAAGAGTTAAACATTTTTGTGATCTTAACATCAACAAAGGAGCTACCAAACTTATTCCGTCTGACTGTAAGAATGTAAAACTATGTTCGTAAATGTCTGGCTCTCCATACTTTAAAGGCCATACAAATTTAAATTTACTATATTATCGGAGAAGTTTGTCGGGGGGGGGGGTGCGGTCAGCGAAGAACAACATAAATAAACAAAACCATATTTATTTCATTTATGCCGACGTTTCGACCTGAGTTTCAGGTCTTCATCAGGGGTTATGGCGTAGAAGTTAGGCCTGCAACCCTACTATAATATTTTTCCTTTTCTATACAACCGTAAAACGAAATTTAAATAGTAGTTCATGAATTTTATTAATCAATTAATAAATCACAATTACTAAGCGTCATATAATCTAGAGAATTTTCTTAGGTGTATCGCCTATACCCCAGACGATATACCAGATCAAATTTCTTGTTTCTGATCAGCTGAAGATCAAACGGATGTTTCCAATTCATCGAAATCTTTTTTTTTTTTTTTTATGTCATTAATTTTTTAAAGATATCATCATTGTTTTATAAAACCAGAAAACCAAAAGAAGTTTTGTGTGTAAGTTTGTTGGATATTTAAAGGTTCTTATTTTAAACTTTCTGAAGATAAGCCTTTAAAAGTATTTTTCCCATCAGAAATGAGTAAACCCCTTGAAAAGGAAATCAAAGATAAATGATAATCTTTGGGAAATTAATGCACAAGGAGTAAACTGAAAATTATTAAAAAGGATGTCAACCCTTGCGGTACCTCCAGCCGTAAATGCCTTAGAGAGGAGATCATACTGACCTGGCTAAAAATAGGTCACACGAGGCTCATCCACTCCTATCTTATTTCAAAAGAAATGCCTCCAAATTGCCAGTATTGCAACAACAATTTGACAAATAGCCATATTTTTCAAGAATGTCCATACTTCACATCACACCTCAATAGCTTAGGACCAAACCCAGATATTTCAAAACCCTCGGAAACGATTATAAAATAATAGAATTAGTGTTTCAGTTTTTTCATATAATTTCATACAAAAATAATCTCGCTGAAATAATAAAATATTTTATCGATCCCACTTTCATAGCCCGACATGCCAACACAGACCTCTATTCCCACATTAAGACCGAGCGGCCGGAGGCGATTCGGCAATAATATCCGACACAAAGCCGATCTACAAAAAGTGCACGCATGGCTCAGCATATAGAGCACATGGGGCCCCTCCAGCGGTCCGTGCTAACTAATCCACTCCACTCTCCCGTCTTGCTACGCTCCAGCTCCAGCTCGGGGTGGTTGTAGTCTCTCTTTATTATTTTATTTTCCTCCCGCGTTCGACAATCATAAATGTCACGAGTTCTCTCTGATTGAGGTCGGCCTTTTGTGAATCAGTTAATTTGCTATTTATCTTTTTTATGTCCTTAGAAATTATTAGAGTGCTACCAATGGGTAATTTCTCTACCTGCTTGTATTACTCTATTATGACCGGTTAGTTTTGACCATTAGGGATTGCCCATAAGTTCCACTTGTCGCACTAAATCCTCTACTAATACCAGTACCAGTAAGGTTTTTTTTTATCAATTTCTTATGAAGTTGCTTCGTGAAGTGAATGTAAAGTTTTTTAATTATATGGTTTTGGATCAGTTTTTCAATTTCCCAAGCCCAACCAATTCTAAGATTTAAAGTTGGATATGCATGATAAATTGATACTCTCCAATACCTAGAGTTCAGTAAACGTAGGTGGTTAATCCCAAAATTGTCAGAAAAAAATATAATTTTTATTTTAATTAATAATTTTGTGTTTAACTGTGACAAGAGATTATTTTATTTTTATGTACTTTTTTTTCATTTATTTTTCATTCTTATTTTATTTTATTTTAGTAAGAATGTGATCATTTATCTTGATAGTGTCTTGATAAATATTTTTTTGTTAATTGCTAATTGTAATTATTCTTCGGATAGTGAGATAGCTTGTTGGATCAAGGATGAATAATAGTTTCTTTCCAGATATTTTTTATTCAAAGTAAAAGTTTGCCTCTTGATTCATTAGGTTCTTGGCTGGTGAGCATAATCTCTTTCAAGTTCTCAATTAGTAAACAAAGATTTTTTTTTTTGTAGCTATAAATCTAGCCATTAATTTGTTCCCAATAACTTTCTGATATATGGTATGCACTAATATATGTTGTATGGAACCACAAAAGGCTCATATAGTAAAGAAATGAAGTAGAATACGTTTTTGGAAGGAGATTGTTGACCGTATGAAGTAGATTGTAGGAATATAGTCTGGGTGGCGGTCAATAAAAGTACAAAATAGTAGGAAAATGCTATATTTATTAGTTATTAGTTTCCTATAGATCTATAATTATAATTCCTTAACTTAAGGTTATTAGTTTTATTTAAAAAAGAAAAAAGAAGTATTTTTGGCATATTCTTTTACTTTCTTCGTATATTTACACTAATCTTCTGTCTCTGCTTAAAACTTTGTATCTAGTTTTTCATTGAGTAATGATAGTCAGCAAATAGTTTTTCTACTATTTTGTACTTTAATTTGTTATTAACCTCCACCCTGACTATCTTCCTACAATAGAATGAGTTTTGTATGGTGGATTAACTTATGGTTATCAAGTATATTCATTCATATTTGTCCAGTAACGTACTACTAAGCTAAAGCCAGCTACTCACTATAGATACGACAATGATGCAGGCTGCAGGAGCAGATCGCAGCATATGGGGGTCAGCGAGCCGACCCTAAAACAAACAGCCCAAGTGCGATTGTCGCTTTGTCCTCAGGCGGCTGAGTCAATCATTGGGCTATTGTCCCCTTCGTTTCCCTCCATTGTATGACGCGTGTCCATCTTCAGTTCCGTTCCCATTTTTTTTTTCTTTCAGAATAGTTTTTATTTTTTCAACCCTTCTATTGTGTTGGGCGTGTCCTTTATCGCATGCTAATTAAAATTGTATCCGCCGTTTTGGTCTCCTATTGTCAGTTGACAATACGACTGTTCAATTGCAGTGCACTTCATCAATAATTTACAGGATAAGTACTCACGGTTTATGGCTTTACTCTTCTGTCACTTATTATTTATGTTCCAATACTCCAGTTAACGATCTCCGTTACAGCTGTCGTATGAATGAAAGTGAAGATGTCTGGTGACATTTCAATGGATTTTAGTAGAATCCATTGATTCTGACCGTAAGTACATACTTATCAGATTCGTTCAGGGCATTATAATTATACAACGTGAAGGTGTCTGATAAGAGTAACCAATATTTTCCTTATATAATGAAAAAAGAAATTTTTAATATAACTTAATAATGTAACATAAACTAAAATACAATAGAATCAGATGACTTTTTTTTTTTATTTATTTATTTAATGTAATTTACAACTCTACAAAATAATACAATAAGTAAATATGTTGTATGTTTCATATACACTTGAAAAACTTGGGAAGGAACCACCCATTGGTGGTACTTCAAAAATTAATTTAAATTAGAAGATCCCGTGGCCATCTTAGATGACATTAAATACAGAAAATAGAATGTGAATTCCGAAACAATACTTCCTCAAGATATATATAATTTAAAATTCTGGTTATAATAATAACCTAATACACAGAAATATAAAAAAATTAACAATTTATCTTTTTAGAATTATAGAACCAATATAGAAAATATTAAGAATGATTTTATGGAGCTATCCTTTCCACCGAAAGGCTCATATATAGCTTACGTGAAATAAAAACACCAATTAATAACTATGGTGACAAAAATATTAATTAGACCTGCTCACACGCCCGCAAAGTCAAACTCATGTTAGAACTGACCTATTTCATACAATTTATGTGTTTTTCGTCATTCTCTATTACCTTATGCTACTTTACAAGTTATATGTTATTTTTTTTTTAAAACAAAATCAAAAACAAATTTAGAGATATATTTTTGCAAAATTTATTATTTAAGCCCTTTCATAATAATATAGTTACGACGAAATTACTTCATACAGCATTTTGACTTATACATATATGAAAGTAAAACTAATGTTATAATATGATTCCTTCAACATGCGAAAAGAAAAAAATCGTTTTATGATATGAGGTGTTTGAGAATTAAGTGTTCAACTGAATATATGAAATAAGGATTACAAAACAAAAAAGAAATTACCTGTGAACGAATGTACTTTAACGCTTTGCTAAGGAGATATTCTTGTCAAACGATTTTCATTATTATGTGTAATTTAGTTTATAATAAATAAATTAATATGTATTCAAACTACCTCATTAATGAAATTTAAACATTAACATTCATGTCATTAATGTTGGCTAAAGAGATTACCTAGAGCATTATGGGATTTTTCTTCCACAGGAGTGGTGACCGAACGGCTAGGTATGTGTTAATATTTTGCAAGCTGTCAATCTGAAACTAGTTTTTTTTTGTTTGTTTTATTTGGGGTCATATTAAACAAAAATCACATGGAATTTGGTGAATGACCTTATTTCTTAACGAGGAATGCTCAATGCTCTAGGTCAGGTGGCCAACCCAAATGATCTTTGAGTCAAAGCTGAATGCCCTCGATCTGCGGCTAAAAGGATTTATTTCGAACAATTTTTTAAAAGTTAAATATGCCAAATATATTTCTATGTTAAGCTGAAAAATGTCGATTCCCTTGCTAAAACTCATTTTGGATCGACCTGTTTGGATAGCTGATCTTGTATTGGAGTACAATAATCAAAAGCATATCTTATTAAAGCATTGTCAAAAATTCATTTGATATTCAAAAATAAATGTTAAAAATAAGTATTGTTGAAAATATTTTAATCAGTTTGAAACGATCTTTTTGCTAATACTGAGCAAGTCGAAAAATAAAAAATAATTATGACCTCCAATACTTGCTCATACAACCCATTAATGAATACCATTGTCATCCTGAAAAAATATCCCGTTTACTTAAAAATTCACATTTTTCATTTTTTTAAATTTTTTTTAGTTATTCTGTACGATGCAAGAAATTAGACTTAGTGGTGACATCTTAGTTGAACTAATTCGTGAAATATCAGTACCTATTTTAATTTAGTTTATATTTTATTGAATAAAGCATCTAAAAGCAAACGAGAATTTCAGATATAAATGTAATAATCTATATAAAACTAGCGAAAGTAGTAAATTTATCTGAATGACTTTTTACGACTTAAACATATTTAAGAAGTTGACCATTTTTTATAAACTAAATATTACATCAAATGTAATTAAATATAAAGATATATCTCAATACCTAAAAAATTTGATTCGAGATGAATATTATTAATTATGCACAAAATCCTCCTAGATCATTGACGTTGGTGTTCCATTATAGTTTAAACTCTGATATAAATGGTTATTGAAAATTTTATAGCTTTAGAATTGGTATTAGGATAACATAATCTAAAGAGAATAGGATAAACTAAAAGTGTTAAAGGGAATGAACATTAATAAAGTTTGATCAATTTCGGATGATTTTGTACTCAAAACCTATTTAACGTACAATGATTAAAATTAATAAAGAATCATGAATAATATAATTTTGATAATCCCCACTGGTCCTATAATGGTCAGGGGGTTCCATCATCTATGGGAAGCTATTTCATTAAAAAATCGGCTAGAAATGCTTTACAACTGGGTTCGAACAAGTGACTTCTTTACAAAAAAAAAGGGCAGGTCCTTAAGTCCCTTGTTTCAAAAACGGCTAAAACCAGTGGAGCCGATCACAGAAATATTTGATCCTAAAAAATGCCACAAACATATCGGTCCTATGTTTATTATTCTATTTTAGTCGTTTCAATGAAATACATATCTTTTATTTCCTGAAAAATGTTAGTTAGTCTTATATATACATTGTAAGATTCCATTGATTTCCGCAGTACCCATCGTGTCCCATTTTGGGAACGATGTTCTATCCCAGTATCTTATTTTAGAAAACACCAAAATCTTATCTTTCTGATAATGGTAGGTCAAGACAAGGTGTAGCATTCTTAAAGAATAAATCAGATACTTCGATAACACACCACTTGTTACCGATTAATCCGATTTACACGTATCGGTATAAAATCCTCAAACGGATTCGACACGTGGAACTTAAAATGATGATTTT
This sequence comes from Halyomorpha halys, assembly GCF_000696795.3. Taxonomy (NCBI): domain Eukaryota; kingdom Metazoa; phylum Arthropoda; class Insecta; order Hemiptera; family Pentatomidae; genus Halyomorpha; species Halyomorpha halys. Next base: position 82,281 of record NW_027106549.1, read on the forward strand.
TGATTTAATTTATCTTAAGTGTTGCCGGGTAGTCGATTGTTAGCAAGCATTAATTAAAAAATAATTAAATACAAAATAATATACCAAACGAATACCGAGTTATTTAAAATATATAAAGATACATCCTATAACCAATATAAATAAGAAATAAGGGGCAGGAATTGTCTTATTAGCTTCCCGAAGTATAAAAAGACAATGGTCGACACGGATTGGATCAGTAAATAAATACTTGAATAAAAAGTGGAAGAAGCATTGTCCATTACAAAAATAAATATAAGAGTAAAGAATAATATAAAATTTTAAAGTAAATTTACTCATAAGAGACTACATCAAATATCGACCAAAAGACAGATATTTTCATCGGATTAAAAAAAACTTTTGGGTTTTTTTCTTGTCCTACTTTTTTTTTTAAATCTTATAATAATAGAGATCGGGTTAACTGTTAACTTTAACAAGAAGTTTAAATTGTTAAGTTGTTAAGTTAAATTGTTCTATTAATTTAAATTTAAAAAAACTAAGACTTACTGTCATATGCAGTCATATGTTAAAGTTCTTATTTTCCATATTTGAAATATTAATTTTTATAGGAATTCAATGTGTCTATATTTCATGTTGATTGGACATTTTCATTCTGTTTAATAAAAAACGAAAAAGGAAAAAAAAGAAGATTTTATCATGCTAGTTGGTATTTAATTTTAGATTTAATTTCTTTTGATCGAGTCTGGTACCCAGAATTGTTATACAGATCCCTAAATTCCTACCCCCTACATACTTCCTCATTATCCGTTCTTATCTCTCTGACAGAATATTTCAAGTAAATTACAACGGCGCTTATACATCTCTATTCCGTCAGTCTGCTGGTGTACCTCAGGGTAGTATCCTTGGTCCTATCCTTTATACAGTTTTCACAGCTGACATCCCAACCCATCCTAACACTATCATCACCACTTATGCCGATGACACATATCTATTGTCAGTGAACAAAGATCCTTACATTGTATCCCAAACCCTCCAATCCCACATCACCACCCTTGAAGAATGGTGCCA